>NW_004085972.1:0-10918 GCF_000220395.1 Ichthyophthirius multifiliis
TTTACATTTAAATCGATTTTGTTTTTTTATATTTCTTCGTTTAAATCATTAATTTTAAGTCTTTATTCGTTTTATATTTAAAATATTTATTTTTAAATTTGGTTTATTTCTATTTATTTTTTTTCGTTTTCTTACTTTAATAAATCAATATAGTTTTATTTTTTTTCTAATTCATTTTTTAATTTTTCTGTGTTTTTTTATAATTCTTATATTTATTTTTATGAAATTTCCTGTATTTAATTTTTATCGGATTATATTATATTATTTTATTTCTAAAATTAAGAAATTTCTTAACTTTTTTTTTCTAATAATTAATCTTAGTTTTCGATTCTTACTATTAAACTGATTTTTTCTTTTTTTATTTTTTCTTTTTCTTCTTTTGATTATTCAATCTCATTTAATTTACTTTTTTGTTTATATTTATTATATTTTAATAATAAAAATTATACTTTTATATTTCTTATTCCCTTTATTCGATTTCTTTCTTTAAATTATTATATTCTTTCTATTAATTTTATATATATTGCTATTTGTTTTATATTTCTAGCTCTAATTATGCATTCTTTTTTCTTAATCTTTCTTATTCTTTTTAACTTTCAGTCTAAATTTCTTATATATTTCTCTTGTTTTCATTCTTTAATTATTTTTCTATTTATTAATTTTAAGAAATTAAATCATCAATTTCTTTTTATTTCTAACTAATTTATATGTTCAATTCTATTTTATATTATTTATTTATTCATTTTTTAATTTATATAAATATATATATATATATATATTTATATATATATATATATATATTTATTTATTTTTATTGATTGAGTTTTTTATTAAAAAAAAAATATAGAAAAATTAAAAAAAATTATATATATACAAATATTATTGTAAAAAAATAATTAATTAAAAAATACTCTATATTTTTTCTTAATCATTTTTAATGGTTTTAGCTTTAAAGTTTATTTCTTCTAATAATTATTAGTTTTTGTTTTCAATAGATTTCAATCTCTCAGATTATATTTAAGATTATTCTTTTTCTTCCATACATTTTTTAAAAAAAGACTCGAAGTTTTTTTTGGATGTTTATTATAATAATACAGTTAAATTATTGATTCTTTAATTTAACTTTTATATTTATTAATTTTCATTATTTATAAATAATATATTTTCTTTGTTATTTTAATAATAATTTTTCGTATTTGCTAATACTTTATTCATATCATCAATTTGTTATTCCAATATTTGTATTTTTTTCCCTTCCTGGAAATATCCAGAATACACTTTTTCTTTCTCATCAATAATTTTTGGTATCTTTTCGTTAAAATCTTCGATATAAGAAACAAAGTTTTTTAATTCCGGCATAAAATCTTAAGGTAAAAACTTGAAAAAAAATTAAAGAAGTTTTATCTTTTTTCATTCTCACATTTTATAAACCCATTTATATTTTTAATTTCTATTTTTTTTTTTATTTTAATCGTATTTTTTTAAAATTATATATATATTTTTATTTTTAATTTCTATTTTTTTATTTTAATCATTTTTTTTTTTTTTTTTTTAATTATATATATACATTTTTAGTTTTTTTATATTTTTAATAAATTTTTTACATTTTTAATAAATTTCACTAAATTCAACTCTTCTACTTATCTCTTTTATAATTTATTTATAATTACTAAAAAGCTATATAGGTTTTTATATTTCTACAAATACCTTTTCTAATTTTAAAACTTCATATTCTAGTTATTTGAATTTCTCATAAGTATATTTAGTTAATTCTTTTGTTACTGAGTTTAATTTAGAATATATTCTTTATATTTTTTAGTAGTTATTTCCTTTTTATTCACATAAACATTAATATATTTTTAACTAATTTTCTAAATGAACATTTATTGTTTCTATCTACATTTTATAATTATTTATTGTTTCATATAATTAATTTTATTAATTTTCTTCTTCATTTGAAAGTTCTCCTTTTTCCAATATTTCATTTATAATTTTTCTTAAAATATTATAATCTTCATATATTTTATTATTAGTATTAATAAAAAAAATTTTTCCTTAACAAATTTAATCCTCGAATTTTTTCAGTATTTCAAATGAACTTTTTATTGTATTTTATATATATAAATAAAAAAACCAAAAAAATACTTTTAAATGCCTTAATTTGCAAAAACATATTTTTATTATTCTTATATTTATTTTTTAAGTGCTTTTATATTCTAGTCATATTCGATATTTTTTTATTTAATTTTATCTTATTAATTTACGCAATGCATTTATAGCATTTCTGCTTATTTTTCATCATAAAAATTCTCATAGAAATATTTTTTATTTTCTTTTTTAAGCAAATCATGTATTTCAAATTATTTACTCTTTTTATATATATTAAAAAAAAAAATATGACTTTTATTTTATTTGTTTTAATTTTCTTACATTCTAAATAAACTCTTCATATTTATTTAAAATTTTGCTATTCTTTTCTGAAAAAGATTTAATTTTTTAAAAAACTTCAGTTTTCCTATTTTTGCAAATAGAATATTCATTAATAGAACGCATTAAAATAGACTCTAAAGAGGATGATTAAGTTTCGATTTCTTTTGCTATTTTTTCAATTTTTTCGCATTTATTTTAAAACTCTATGTTTTTTTTCTATATATATAAAAACAAAAAATTATGTCTATATTAATTTTTTTATTTTTTAAATTGCTTTTAATAATTAATAATGGTCAAATATTTTTTATTCTAATTCTATTATATTTGGTTATTTGTCATTTAGTTTAATTTTTTATTCTTCAGAAAATTATATTTATATTAAACAATCATTTATATTTAAATCTAATAAAAATTTATATTTTTATAAAAAAATTCAATATTAGTTTGTTTACCTCCATCATTAGATTTATTAAAACTTTATATTTATTATTAATTTTGAATACTTAAATATTATAATTAATCTAAACAATCACTTAAATTTTATTCATCGAATATGAAAAACACCTTTATTAACAAAAAATTATAATAATATTAACGAAAAGCATATAAACACTTTTACATTATATTATTTCATGATTTTATTTTCATTCATACTTGAAGTTTAAGATAAAGCATTATCTCTTTAAATTTCATATAAAATATCATCAGACTATACTTTAAAACCACTTTTAGTTAGTATAATTTGATGTTTTAAATCAATTTTAAAATCTTATTAAATTAATTATTGAATATAGAGTACTCTTATTAAAAGTTAAAAATTGAAAAATTAAAAATTCTAAATATATATAAAATTAATTTTTTAAAAATAAAAACTTCTAATCTGATTATATGCTATTATAAGTTTAAGTTTAGCCCGTTTCTCCATGCTTAATCAAAATATCCATTTATGTATTGATTTATCCTGAGCTTTTTTCTTTTGATGTCATTATTATAAATTTTTAATATAATAATAATTAATTTTTTTTTTTTTAATTAATAATATTTTTTTAAAAAATAAAAACTAAAAAATAATACAAAATATATATATATATATATATAATATATTATATATTAACTATAAATAATTATATTTATATAATTAAAATTGTAAATTTACTAATTAATTTTTCGTTTACCTTTTCTATATGATTTTTTTATTATATTATTTATTAATATAATTATATCATATTGTTTAAATCACTTTTAAATTTATTTATAAATTTATATATACAATGAAGAAATTAAATATAAAATTAATAAAAAATATAATAAAAATTATATAATTCTTTAATTAAATATTCAAAGATACAAAATGAATAGTTAAAGTTAAGACGATATAAATAAAAACTAAAGCGATTCCAATTAAGAAAACAACTAGATAATAAATAAAGGTATTTTTAAACTCTATATAGAAAAAAAAAAAAAAAAAAATAGAAAAAAGAAGAAGAAGAAGAATCAATTAAGCTAAATTGTAATTCATGCAAAGAAGAAAAAACATAAGGTTAATTTTTTTATTTTATTTTTTAATAAAAAAATATATTAATAAAATAAGAACAACTTCTATTTTTTACCATAAATTACGAAAAACAATATTATTGTTTTGAATGTAAACAGAAATTAGAATAAGGAACTAAAGAAATAGAATAATTAGAAAAATAAATAAACGAAATCCAAATAAACTTAACAGAAATAAATTCTAAAATAAGCCACGTAACTCATGAAATTAACCTCATAAAAACATCCGAATAAAAAAACGAAACCGAAATAGAGCAAGAATACAAATAATTGGAATAAGAAGAGGAAGAATTAAACTAAAAAATTTTCGAATTAAAGGAAAAAATACTCACCTATGAATAATAAGAAAATGAATACTGGGACGAAGTAAATATATTTGAGAAAAATCTCTATTAAGTATTAGAAAAAAAATAAATAGCTGAAAACCAAGAAAAACATTATAATGAGCAATTAATAAAATTAAATACTTATAATACACTAAATTAAGTTTTTAATATATAATGTGATGAATAAGCAGGAACAATAAATAATATAATAATAGGAAAAAAATTAAACTAAGAAATCGTATGGGATGAAACAAATGCCGGTTTGGGATAAATAGCAATGCTTTTTTCTTATTTGGTAAAAAAATATGGATATGAGATGAAATTTATTAAAGACATTAACTTATGTGCAAATGAAAGTTAGATTTGTGAAATTGAGAAAAATTAAATTCTTTAACTATATGGACCATTGAATTATTAAAGCGAATATAGTAGATTTGATTAAGCCATTAAATTATTATTGAAAGAATTTTATTGTTTTTATGAATTTTTGATAAATTAAGTTAAAATAGGAGATTATGTAGAAGAAGTTAAACTTCCTTATAATATTGATATTTAAAAATGTGAAATTGATTATGTTGAAATATCTATTATGAAAAATATTGATTTATGGACTTCTGGAATGAAAAAGTTCTTGATTAATTTTAAATATATAATTTATATTAATGAACTTTACTATTCTAAAAAAGAAATAGAATATTTAGAATAGGAGAATTGAAACATTTTTTTTTTTTAATTAGTTTTGTATATATTATTTTTTAAATACAATTATGTTTCTTTTATTTTTTTTATATAAAATATACATATATATATACATTTATTATAAATATTTTTAAATAATGTGTATTTGTATTTCATTATACATAATATTAATTGATTTTATTTATATTATATATTAATATAGTAAACTTTTTAATTTAAATTATATATTAACACTCATAATATTTAATATAACTGTATAAATTTTAATATATATGTATTCTTTAATTTTCAAATAATTCAATCAAAAGATAAAAGCCTTAATCTTTTTAATTATTATTAAAGTTAGTTTTTAATAAAAAAAATCACCTAAAAAAATAAAAATAAAAATATTAAAATAATATATATATTCTTTTACTAAAGGTTAATCCTACTGTTTCTCTTTAAATATTTAATAAATTTTGCTTTATTATTTAATGAAATTAAAATTTATATATTACTATAATTCTTAATAATGCTAAATTCGATTTCAGTATTATTTGTCATTCTATCTATATGATTCCCTATCTTATTATTATTATTAGTTTTGTTTGAAAACTTAATAAATTTAATATAAATGAATTTAATCTTTTAATTTAAAACCTAATTAATATTTGTATTTTTACTAACATATACATTTATATTAAATTAATCAAATATATTATATATATATATATATATATATATATATATATATATATATATATATAATAATTATAAAATCAAAAAAAAACTATTTATATTTATTATTTATAATAATTGTGTTTTTTTTCTTTTTATATTATAAAATTAAAGATTTTCATCCATTATAGTATTTTTATGTATATAAGATATTTCTTTACTCTTTTAATTTTTTAATAAATAATACTATTTTATTTATTTTTTATTTTTTTTAATTATAAAATAAATTATATATTACATATAATCATAAATATAATCCTATTAATAATTATGTTTAAAAAAATATTCTTTAAAAATCTTCTTTAAATAAAAACTAATTTAGCTATCATTCATATTAAAACCCTTGGTATCTAAAAAAGTAGGCAGCTTTTTAATTTTTAACTTCAAATATTTTTTTCTTTTGTCTCAAAATATAAACCTTAAAAACGTAATATTAATTTTATTAAATAAAGTATTCTTTCTAAAATATCATTTCTAATTTAAAAACATATTTTTTTAAATATAAAATTATTATTATTATTTTGATTAGCCAATATCAAAAAAAGTATTTATAATGACATATATTGTAATATCTCTAAGCATATATAAAATTTTTTAAGAAATATGTTAATAAGATTTTAAAATTATTATATTATTTAAATAAAATATATATAATTAATAATTTGTTGATATTTCCATTAATATCATAACATAAAAATAAAAAAAATTTTTTGCTTTAAAATCAAAATATAAAAATTTGTAATATAAATATTTCTAAGTATTGAATTTTTAATAAAATTTTGAAATATGAAAAAATAATATAAAAATAAAATATATCTAATATCTAATATATATATATATATATTTATATATATATTTATATATTTTATTTAAATATATATTTTTATAATATATCTATTTTTCTTTATTTATATTTTTTTATTATAATTTATTTTATATATTTTTTATTTATATAGTATTTAAATAATTCTTTTTATATATTTTTTTAATTGTTTTAATATTTTTTTATTAATATTTATTCTTCTAATTTTTATTTTATTTTTATTTTTCATTAAAAATATATAATTATTTATTTATATTAATATAAAATTATTAATTATATCTATTTTTTTATCTTATAATATTTTTAATTAATAGTTTTATTTGAATTTAAGATTTTTATTTTATTTAATACCTTTTTATCTAATAAAATTATATAATTCTATATTTGAACTTTATTACCTTTTTATTTATAATTATTTACTTTAATTTTCTTTATTTTAAAAATATACATTATTATTATTTTTTTTATAATAAAAAAAAAAAAAAATTTTTTACAGTTGATGATTTCTACTCTTTCGTTTTAATATGAATTTTTAAAACTATTATCTTTTAAATTATATTATATAATTCATTTTTTTTCAAGAATTTCTAAAATTTTATAAATTTTATTTAGGAAAGTTATTAATAAATTATTATAAATAAATATTTTAATACAATATTTAATAATATAATAAAAAATAAATTAAATAAAAATACTTAATTAATATAAAATTATATTTATAATTAAAAATAATAATATATTGTATAAAACAATAAAATATAATTATGTATTAAAAAAGATATATTTAAACATTAAAAAAAATATATATTTAGTTTATTAAATATTAACAAAGAGAACGAGATAAAAAAAATAAAAAAAACAAAAAAAATAAAAAAATATAAAAAATTAAAAATTATTATAATATTAAAATACTTTTTTTTTAAACAAAAAAAATAAATTTTAATCAATCTTCTTCACTTTCTAATATATATTTTTTTAAAAATAAATTGTAATAATTATAATAATATACCAGAAATAAATTAAGAGGAAGAACTATTGCTGTCTTCTTAATTATTATTTTACATAGATTAAATGCTTTATTAGTTTTGTTATTAAATTTAATTAAATTATTATTAAGAATTATTTTCATTTAATAATTAATTTTAGTTTTTATTTAATTTTCCATTTTATAAATTTTCATTATAAATAATTTAATTTCTTTAATTAGATTATTATCTATTATTTTATCCATAATTTAAATTCTAATATATATATATAACAAAAAAAATATTATCATATTATATTCATTTTTATTATTTATTTTTAAAAGAATACATTTCTTTGATTTTAAATCTATTTACCCCCTTTATTTTTCTTTGTATATTCTAAAAGCTTTTATTTTACATATTATTCTAATTTCCTCGCTTTTTTTATTGGTAAAGTATCTATATCAAATTCAATAACTTCACTATTATGTTAATTATCATCTTAAACAATACTCCAGATTCCATTTAAATCTTCAGGAGCAAGATTTCTAATATTTGTTCCCAATTATTTTTTTTCATTCATAGTTAAAGGAATATTCATTTTATCAATTTTAGTTTCAGTTTTAGCTAAACCATTTACTTATTTAGTCAATAAATTAATATTTCTAATTTTTTGTTTAAATATTTATATAAAATAAATAAACTTTTTTATTTATACTAAGAAATTTTATTATAATTATTTTAATATTAATTAATTCTTCTAGGAGATATATTTTCAATTTAAGAAAATAATTTTTCAAAAAAAGCACTCATTTTTACTGTCATATAATATATTTAGCTTCCTTTAGGATTATAAATAAATGAGTTTCTCCAAATCTTTTTAACATCAGCTGCAAATTATGATTTTGTTTAATATTAATTTAATTTTAAATTTAATTCTATTTAAGATAAATCCATTGGTTCTGTTATTATTTAATAATAATTAGGACAATTTTATTATATAGTATCAACCCTATATAAAAATGGAATAGCATTTTCATTCTTTTTTAGCCTTTATAATATTACCATACATTATTTCATGTCTGCTGACATTCCTTAATTGTTAATAGAATTAGTCGAAACTGATATTGAATTTAATTATTCTCGACGGCTTTTTTATGATTAAGTTTTTAAGGTTTGTTTTATTTATCTTTTTTTGTTTGAACTACGATTTAAGCTTGTATCCATATTCATATTTATACTACTTGTACTTTATTAAGCATTTGATATTTATGGAATAGTTTATGGTTTTGTTGTTAAAGATGAATTAGATATTTAATTTTAACCTTTTTTTTTTTTAAAATTTAAAATAAATATAAAATACTTTAATATTACGTTTTGAAATATATTATAATGAATATCCTTTTGGCATACATATGTTAATGCTTTATTATTATTGTTTTGTTAAAAATATTTCGATAGACTTTTTTTTAAAAAAAAATTAAATTATATATATAATTATAATTATAATAATTAATATATATATATATATATATATATATATATATATATATTATTTATTTTAATATTTTTAATCTTATTATATTCATTAAATACTTCTTCTGACATTTAGTTTTTTTATTTTTATTTTTTTTGTTTATTTTTTAATTTATTTTTTTAAAAATACTTTAATTTTATTTTTTAATATATAATCTTTATTTAAAATGCTTAAATATGGATATTATTACTTTTAAATATAATAGTTTAGTAAATTAAATTAATATATCCCTCTTTTGATATTATATTTATATTTATTTATTTTTAATTTAATAAAATATATTTTTATTTATTTCTTTATCATAATTTTTTAATGTTTTTTTATAATGTAATAAAAATCTATTAAAAAAAGATAAAAAAAGATAAAAAAAGATAAAAAAAGATAAAAAAAGATAAAAAATTTATTTTACAATTTTAATTATTTTTGAGTTTTTAATAAAATTATATTATAAAAAACAAGATTCTAAGAATAATATATATTTTACTTTTAATGATATTATATTTATATTTTTTCACTAATTTTTTTTAAATAGCTTTTTTTTAAAATAAGCCTATTTTTTTTTTTACATTTTTATTTCATATGTTTTTTATAAAAATTACAGAAAAAATTAAATACATTTTCATTATAGTAATATATATATATGTAAATTTATAAAAAATAATATTAAAGCAAACAATCAAATATATTATTATTTTATAATAAATAAAGATTAAAAAAAAAATTAATAATTTTTTTTTTTTATAAAAAATATAATATTATAATGAAATTATTTTCAATTAAAAAGATGGTTTTTAATTTTTTTTTTAAACATATAATAATACTATTATATTTTAATTTTTTATTAATTTTAAATATATATTTTCTGATTCTTTTTATTAAATCGTTGTTTTTTTATTTTCTCATTATTATGATTTTTCCTTAACAAGATTGAATTTTAATAATTATTATCTTGCAAGATTTCTCACGACATCAACTAATTCTAATGCTTATTGATTTGATGATTAAATTAGTTAATATAGTTTTTCACCTAAAACTTTATCAATATAAAATAAACCAACTGCAGTTAAAATTCTGAATACATTTTCTAAAAATTCTGGAAAAATGGAAAAAATAGGATATAAAGTATAAGTAGAAAACAATACAAAAATCCAATGTAAAATCCATCTTTTTTAAGTATTAGGACATTTTTATGAATTACCTAATACAGCTAAAGAGGCGGTTAAAGGCAATAAATAAATAAAAAATAATTCAGCTAAGAATTAAAGTAAGTTAAAAAGCATTTTAAATCTTTTTATTTTTTTTATTTTTGTTTTTTTTATATAAAAATTATAATATAAATAAAACTTTCTAATAATTATATATTAATATATATAAATATGTATAATAAAATTATTTATATTTTTTTATATATAAATATCTATTTATATATATGTTTTAATATCTTTTATTTTTTCTCTTTTAATTTTTTTATTTAATCTTAAAAACATTTTTTATATAATAAAAATTATATGATTTATTTGTATGTTTAAATTATTTTCTTTTTTTATTATCAGATTGATATAAATATTATTTTCTAAAATTAAAAAAAAAAAAAATATTAATATTTATTTATATATATATATTTATATAAAAAATAATATTTAAATAATATAAAATTTTTTATTTTTTAAATTATAATTTACTTTAATTAAATATTTATATATTCTCTTTGATTATTAAATTTATTTTCAATTATAAATTTATTTTAGTTTCAAATTATGTATAGCAATTGTTTTATAACATTAAAAAAAAAAATTATAAAATAGTATTAAAATTGATATATAAGAATAAAATATTTTATTATATAAAAAAAAATTATTAAATATAT
>NW_004085971.1:0-18418 GCF_000220395.1 Ichthyophthirius multifiliis
ATATATATATATAAATTTATAATATTATTTATATTATTTATATTATTGCTAAATATGAATAAATTATTCATTTTAATATATTTTCTTGTTCAGATTTATTTATATTTAAGAATCTATTAGTCTTATCTTAAGTAACTTATATGAATGTTTTTTATACTAATTATATTTTTTCATTTATAGTAGTGCTAATTTATGTATTATCAAGATTATCTAATATGTTTTAAATATTATTACTTATATTAGTTTCATAATAACTATCATCATTATTTTTATAGAATACACGACTACTGGATTTTGATAATGATTAAATATCGTAATTTTTACTAAATGTGGATAATAATTTTCTTTAATTTAAATTTACAGAATATTATCTAAAATAATTTATTTTTTAAATATAAATAAGAAAATAACCTTCGAGATTCTTTGATTGTATTTTTTAATTTTTAGTTTTCTTTTAATAAATTCTCATTTTGTTTTTCTATTTTATTAAGGTTATCAATTATTTAGATTTTAGAATTTTTTAAAAAATCTCTTTCAATATTCCATTTAGAATTTTGTTTTTCAAAATCAAAAATTAAATTAATTTTATTTTTTTCTGATTCTTTTAACTTTAAAAAAAAAGAAAAAATGTAAATAAAACAAAAAAATGATATAATATATAATATATAATATATAATATATAATTATATTAATATATATAAAATAAAAACTTTTATTATATAAATATATATGATATAATATATAATAATATTTATATATTTATTGTATATTTAAATATAAAATTTTATAATAATTTATTTTTTATATTTTTTATTATATACATATATATATACTTTTTCTTCTAAAATTTACATTTTATTTTTTTATATTTCCTTTTCATTTTAATACTTCTTTATATATTCATTTTCCATTTAAATTTTATCTTTTTATAAAATATCAATTTCTTCTAATAAAAGCTTTTCTTTTGTTTCTAAATCTTTTACTATCTTATATAAATTTTCTATATTATTTAATAAAATTTCTTTTTCTTCAATAACAACTCTATAACTTTTGTATTATAATTATAAATTCAAAATTTCTTAATTTTTTATATTTATTTTTTCTTAAAAATCTTCTGAAATTTGTTAAATCTTTTTTTCTAATTATAATAAATCATCTTCCTTTTTGATTAAAAGTTCATTTTTTTCATTTTTTTATATTTTTTAAATCTAAATTAGTGTATTTTCGAATTTTTTTTATTATTCTTGTATTTCTTCTTTAAATTTTTGATTTTAAATTTCTAAAAATTCAATTTTATTAATTAAAAGAGTATTTTCTCCTTATAAATTTTAATTTTTTTAGTTTTTTTTATTTATTTTTTCTATAATTTTCTATTTTAATATTTCGATTTCCCTTTCAAAATTTTTTTTTCTTAAAAAAAATTTAATTTTTCTTTTTCTAAAATTTCTTTTAAACTTTATATTTCTATTTTATTTTCAATTTATATTTTTTATAATTTATTTTCTAAAAAGTTATTTTTTTCTATTAAAACAGCAGTATTTTTTTCATTTTCGGCTGTAATTTTTAGATTTTCGTTTTCGAATTTTTTACATTAATCTTTTATATGTTATATTTTACAAATAAATGTATTTTTTTCTTCTTAAAATGCACTTTTTAGTATTTCTTTTTCATTAAAAAAATCCTCTTGGAAGTTTTTTTAAAATTCAGAGCTTTTATTTTATTGAAAAAGAAGGTTTTTTTCAAGTTCAGCAATTTTTTAGGAAAAAAAAGTCTTTTCTTGTTCAAAAAGTGCCTCTTATTTTTCAAAAAGAATTTTAAATTTAAGATTTTCATCAAAAATTTGAGTGTACTTTTTTTCAAGAATTTCAATTTGTTATTGATAAGTTTCAATCTTTGATAAAAATTCAACTTTTTATTTATTTAAATTTTCTAAAATTTCTTAATTTTATTTTTATAAATTTTAAATTATATTTAAATTTTAAGAATTATCATTTTCTTTTTAATTATTTTCTTAAAAAATCTCTTATTTTTAATTGAAAATAAGATCATATTAAAATTAAATTAATTATGTTTTTTTCTCATTTTCTTAATTTATTTAAAGTATCTTTTAATCTTAATAACTTTTAAGGTCTTTTATTTCGTTTTATAATTATATTATTTATAGATTTTTTAATTATAGTTTATTTTAGGACTATTTTTTTTGATTAAAAATTTAGTTTTAGATATCATTTAAGTATTCCTATTTATGTATTTTAAATTTTTTAGTGAAAAAAATATAAAAATATATATATATGAATCTTATAACTTAAATATTTTTCAATTAATATTATTATAAATTTTATTTATAAATAAATTTTAAATATATATTTTTTTCAAATATTTTTAAAATAAATTACATTTAAAGATAAAATTTCATCGTTTAAATAATTTTTTTAATATTATAATTTGTTTTCATATTCTTCAACTAGTTCATTAATATTTTATAAGTTTTTTTATCTATATATTAAATATAAATAATATATAATATAAATATGATAAAATGTAATAAATATATATATATATATTTATTTATTTATATATTTATATATATTTTTATTTATTTTTATTTTAATAGAAATTTACTTTTCTAATAATATTCTTTTTCTAAATTTTCTTTTCTTAAGTATAAATATTTTTAATTAATTTAATGTATCTTAATATTAATTTTAATTTTCTTCTATTTCTTATATATATTGATTTTTTTGATTTTCTATAATATTTTCTAATTCACCTTTTTATTTTTTTATTTAATTTTAGTAATTATCAATGTTTTTTTATTTTTCTATTTTTAAAATTTCTATTTTTTTTCTAATTTTTCGTTTTCTTTTTCTAAACTTTCCTTTTAGTTTTTTAAATTTTAGATTTCTTGTAAAAAATTCGTTTCTAAAATAATAAATTCGTTTTCTTTTTTCAAAAATTCCTCATTTTTTTCTTCCTAAATTTTCAATAAAATATTTACTTCTTTGTTTTTTTCTTTTTCCAATTTTTAAATTTTCTCTAAATAGAATTCTTTTAATTCCAAACATTAAATATTCTAGTTCTTTTAATCTTTTTCATCCAAAAAACTCTAAAAGGATATAACTTTTAATGCATTTTCGTTATTCATTTCTGAATTTTTTAATTTTTTGAAAAGTTCTTCAATTTATGATTTCAAAAGAAGATTTTCTTATTCCAAAAATCCATTTTTTTCAAAAAAACCATCTTTTTCTTTTTAATATTTGCATAAATTATCTTATATTTATGAATTCAAAAAATTAATTTTTTCTTTTAATAAATTATTTTCTTCGAGAAATTCTTTTTAAGAATATCCGTAATATTTTTCTTCCAAAGCTTTAACTTTATTTTCCCAAAAAATAATTAAATTATCTTTTTCGATTATTTTTTTTCCAAAAGAAATTTCTTTATTATTCCAAATTTCATTCTCAGTCTATAATTAATTTTAAATATTAAAAATCTTATCATTTAAATCATTATTTATGTCTTTTATTATAAGTATATTTTCTTAAAATTACTTAATCGTTTTTTCGTGTTAGATTTAAATTTCTTTTATTTTTTGTAAATTTTCATTTTATTTATTATTTTCGTAATTTTATAAATTTTGAATTTTCTCATTTAATTATTTTAAAGAATTTTCTTATTAAAAATTTTTTTGTTCGAAAATAGATTTTTCCTTTATAAATTCACTTTCGTTTATTTTGTAAGATCTTTCGATTATTTTATAATCTTCAATTGCTTTTTACAGTTAATCTTTTAATATAATTTATTGATCTTCATAGGTTTTTAATATATTTAGGCTTATTTTTAATTTTCTTTTTTAGATATTTCAAGTGTATTTTCAAGATCTTTTATTTTTTCTTAGTATTCTTAATGAATATTTTAAATTTTTTGTTAATTTTAGAGAGATTTTTATTCTTGATTTTTTAGAAGTGTTTCAGTTTAAGACTTTTTATATTTTTTTAAAATCATTATTGTTTATTTAATATAAATATACATAATTATATATATATATATATATGTATATATATATATAATTATTTATATTTTTTTATATATATATAATTAAATATATTTATATTTTTTATATTTATATATATTAATTTTTTTTACTTCCTGTTGTTATAAAATTTATGAAGTTGCAAATAATGTAATTTTATATAAAAAATCAGAAATAATTTAGTTTTTTTATATATTTTTAGGAATATTTTCTTATAAAAATTATTGGAAGAATCTTATATCTTTTTCGAAATCACAAAAGCTTTTATAAAAGTTATTTTTAAGCTTTTTTTCAATCGGGATGAATTCTTTTTAAATATAAATTAAACATTTATTATTAGATTCTTTTTCGTTTGTATTTTTTATTAATTAAAATCTGGTTTTTATTTTTTTTTGAATACTTCCATTATTTCATTTATCGGAAAAGCCTAATTTTCTATATAATTTCTCTTTAAAATTTATAAACCTTTATTTTTCCCATTTTTATGATATACCTAATATGATTATATATGTTTATTTATTTATTTTTTATAAGGAAAAAAAAAAAATTAAAATTTTTACTTTAATTTCTTCTAAAAAAGTAGGAATTTTAATAAGTATATTATCTTTCAAATATCTTTCATATATTTCATAAGATTTTTATAATATCCGTTAGTTTTATATTTAACAAACATTCTTCCAAGCAATATTTATATTTGGAAAAGGTTTATTTCCATTTATTTATTTAATTAAAGAATCACAAAAAGTAATAAACATATTTCCATTATATTATATATTATTTATATTTTTTTTAATTTTTTTATTTTTTAATGTTTCGTTTTTAAATTTTTCACATGTTTAATCTTTTAAAATTTAGATTTTTTATTATTCTAGAATATTTGTTAATACATTTTTTATTTTTATAGATTAATTTTCAATTTAACATTCATCTTTTAAATATTTATATATATATTCGTTAAAATTTTATTATGGAAAATCATCAAAAATCAATTAAAGTAAAGGAATTTCTAATTTTTTTTTTTTTTTTTTTTTTTTAAAAAACTCCTTATTACTTAACTAATTATTAATAATTATTTAAGTTGTACGTAAAATTTAGTAAATTAATTTTAACTTTTTACCTTTTAATTTAATTTTATTAATTTTTTTTAACTTTTTACCTTTTTAATTTTTTTTTTAATTTTTTAGTTTCGTTTTTTAAGTTTTTTTAACTTTACTANGTTTAAGTTACTTTTAAAATTTTTTAAGTAAGTTTTTTTAATTTTTAATTTTTACCTTTTACGTAATAAATTTTAGTTTTAAGTTTAACTAATTTTTAACTTTTTTTTTAATTTTTTAAGTAAGTTAAAATTTTTTACGTTTAAACTTTAAACTAACTTTACTACTCTTTTTAAACTTAATTATTATATTAATAATTACGTTTAAAAGTTTTTAAAATTTTAAATTAGGTAAAAGTAACAATCTAAAAANAAACTAATTAAAAGTTAAAAGGTAAATTTACTTACTTAGTTTTTTTTTTTTTTTTTTTAAAAAAAAATTACCTATTTCTTAACAATTATTTAATAAATATTTTAAGTTGTCGAAAATTTGAAATAATTAATTTTCCTTATTTTTTTATATTTTTATTTCATTTTTTTTTATTTTACATTTTAATATTAATAGAATAAAATATTCGTAGATAATAAAATTATAAATTACATAAGCTTTTCTAAATTTTCTTAAATAATATGCTTTTATATTTCCTCACAATCTAATATTAATATATTTATCAAATCTCCTTATTTGTTTTATGTTTATATATAATTAACAGATATTTACAAGTTATTAGTATTCTTATAATTGAAATATATTAATATTTATATATAAATATATTAATATTTATATATAAATATATTAATATAATACATCTTTTTAAGTTATTTCTTATATTTCTTAACTAAAAAAAGTTCTTTTAATTAAATTATTATCAGAATTATTTATTAAGCCAAAAATTGAAAAAATTGATATAGGTTTTTGTATCTATTAAATAATTAATGATGTTTATTAATTAATGGAAAGTTCTTTTTAAAATAAAATTAAATTATAAGTATTAATATATTATATGATTTACTTTTTGATAAAAAGTCATAATGAAATAAATCAAGAATTTGATTTTAAATAGGTATATTCATTATTTTATTTATATTAAAATAAGTTATTAAATATTTTAACGAATTTTTTAAAAGAAAATATATATAAAATCAATGAAAAAATATATAAAGATTATAATAAAAATATTAAATAAATCTAAGAATAATAATTAGTAAATAATACAAATATAAAAATATTTAATTATATTTATATTAATATATATATAAAAATATTTATATATATATATATTTATATATATATTTATATGTATTTTTTGTATTTTTATTTTTTATATAATTATATATATATATTTTTTTTTAATTATATTATATATAAAATATTAACCTAATAATTTTTATTTCTTTTATTTTTATTTATTTATATCATTAAAAAATATATTTATTTATTTATTTATTTATTTTATTTTAACTTATTTTATTTTTTAAATTTTTATATAATAATTTACATTTTTATATCTTAATTTTTATATATCCAAACTATTATTTTATATAAATTACTTTTAGTAAATCTTTTTATTTTTTTTATAATAAATATGTCATTATTATTTCTTTCTTTAGAATATCCAATTTTTTATTTAAAAAATTTGAAATTTTTTTATTTATAATTATTATTATTTATAAAGTTTTTTTTAATTGATTATTTTTAGTACAAATTTAAATTTATTCATAAGACATAAAAAGAAATATCCGATAAAAACATTAATTTAAGATTTATATTTAAAAATCCGTCTTAAATTTTTTTGTTTTTTTATTATTATTATATGAAATATTTAATATTATTATTTTTTTTTATTGTTAAAAAAAAATATTCATAAAATTTATAATTATATAATTTGTTTTGTTAATCTATAATATTAAGAATCAACTTTAATTCCATTTAAAATTTTTAATTGCTTTCATAATGATATTAAAATATTTTATATTTAAAATATATATATTTAAATATTTTACCTTTCTATAAATATCAACATTTTACTATAGTTTGATTTAGAAACAAATGCATATAAGTAACATATGCTTTAAAAAAGTTATTAACAAGAATTTCTGTAAAAATATATATTAATATACGTTAAAAATACTTAATTTAATATTCTGTAAAAAATTTATTATAAAGTTTTGTAAAAAAACTATAAAAATATTTAAATAATATTTAGATAAATAGATTTTTTTTTTATTTAAAAAAAAATTATGTAAATAATTAAAAATATAAGTAAATATATATATAAATATATATTTATATTAATTTATAAATTATTAATATTAAATAAATAATATTTTATTTTTATAATCTAATAAGTCTTTTAATTTAATATTATTATGTCTTCTATTATTTATTATAAATATTAGTTTTTCTAATAAAATTTGATTATAATATATATAAAAAATAGTTGTAATACTTTTCATAATAAATATGATAGAAATATATATTATTTATAATTAATTTCGATATATATATATTATTAAATTATTTTTTTTATATATTAAATAATTATTTTTTTTAATAACATTATAATAATAATAATATGTATTTTTTAACGTAAAAAATTTTACTATAAGAAAGACTAAAAATATATAATATAAATTTAAAAAATATAATTTTTGTAAAATAAAAATTTATAATTTATCTAACTAAAATATTAATTTTTGTTTAGTTTGCAATATTGTTTAAATTTTTAAATACTAAAGCTAATTACAATTTATTATATTAAAATTCTAATATTTATTTTATAAAATTCAAACTTTAATTCTATTTTTATTATATTTAAATTATTTAACTAATTTAATTTTAACTCTCTCAAATTTAATTAAAAAAAAAGTAATATTAAGACAAATAAAATAATAATAAAAAATATAAGACTTGTATATATTTATAATAGAATATTTTTGTAATAAAATAAATAAAAAATATAAAAATAATGCAAAAATAATCAAAAAAACACACTTAAAATTTAAAGCAAAACATAATAAAGCCTTTAAAAGAAGATTTTTTCCAAAAACTAATTGAAACAGAAATTTTAATATAAAAAAATTCCGAAAATATATAAAGTGGAAACATATGTGAATTAATATAATTGTATGCGAAATGTATTGAATATTATGACTCAGTATAAGACCCAATAAAAGTTTATTTTTAAGAAAAAATATAATAAACGCTTTCTTAAACAAAAATATTATAATTACTTACGACTAATAAAAATAATAGTAATGATAATAAAAATTAGAAATAGGAAATAAGAAATATATAATAAAATATTAATAGTGATTAAAAAAGTTAAAATTATTATTAAAATATATTAAATTATAAACAATAAAGAAGTAAATAATTCAATTTTGATTTAAAATATAGGAATTTACAAAATACTTAACATTAAATAATTGACTAAATACATTAAATGCAATAATTATAATAATGTTTATTAGATAAAGAAAATTAAAAATAAGAAATTAATATTAAATAAAGATTGGAAAAAAGAAAATAATTAATAAACAATAAAATGAAATCAACAGGGGAATTATGTGAATAAGAAGAATATAAAAATTAAGAAAAAGTAATTAATAGAAATTATGAAAGTGATGTCAAATGAAAATAAATAAAAAATAAAATAAAAAATTATTATTAAAAATATATATTTATATATATTTATATATATTTATATTATTTTATAATATATATATAAATATTTTTAATTTTTTTTATATATATATTTTGTTATTTTAATATTTTTTACATCTTGTAAAATATTATATCTTAATTTAGTTTTTTTTTTTTTTTTCCTAAAATTATATGAAAATTAATGTTTTTTTTTTATTTATAATATTTTTTTTTATTTCATGTTTGATTTACTCTAAAAATATTTTTTTGTATTTTTATTAAACAATATTTTTTTAAATTTTTATTTTGATTATAAATTTAGTAATCAAAAATTTAGTTAATAAATATTATATTATTTAAACAAGATATTTATTTTTAATTATTTATTTTTTATTTTTTTCGTTTTTTGTAATTATTTAATTATTCTAAAAAAACAAATAATTAAATATTAAATATATTTAAAAAAAAAACTATTTAAAACAATAAAAAATTGTAAAATACAAAGAAAGAATAAAAATTATATATAATTTTATTGAAAAAAATATACATTTATCAATAAAAAAAATGGGTAATTTTTGTACTAGAAAAGCAGCAAAAGAACCCAACACTTAAATATGCCCAATTCATAAATAAATATATTCTTATATTTGTTTATCAGACTAATGTTAATAAAAAACACCCCAATTATGCTTAAAATGTACACTAAAGCATCCATAAATTCACTAAATCTAAACACTGGAAGATTTCAATAACAGCTTATCTTAAATATAAGAAGATCTCCAAACTGAATCATAAAAATATAGACATAGTTAATTTTTATTATATCCATAATTATAATTATTAAACCCTCTAAATATAACATAATAATCAATATAAAAACTAGATGAGTCAATAAAATAGCGACTTTTATAAAAAACTGAAAGAATAGCAAATTAAGAAATAAAAAAATGTGAAGAAGATGAAAAAAAAGTCCTTGACTTATGTTTGATTTCTCCTTAAAATTCTGCTGATTTAGAGAGTTAATAATTTTTGGCAAATTTTCAATACAAGCCGAATTTTAAATAAAAAATGTTCCATAATATATATGAAAATATAAAAAAAATAAAATAAATTCCCTAAAAATTATTTAATCCATATTAATTCAATCATTAGACTTTTAAAAATGAGAAAAAAAAAGTACTTGTTATCCAAAATGACCTCGAAAACATGAAATTAAAAACTTGCTGTAGAATAAGCTTTTCTCATGCCGCGCTTCATTTCAGATCAAATTAATTTGTTTCTTAATTTTTTTTAGTTGATTTAATTTAAGAGAAAACTATTTTTAGTACAAATTATAGTCTTGAGTAAATATAGAGATAAAACCAAAATTAATTATAAGTAAATTATTTATTAAAAATCTCCTATTTAGGACAAAATTGGATTTCTTTTAATTTCATTAATGTAGTCGAAATACATTGTTTTAAAAATATAATAGAAAATAACTCACTTTATGTTCAAAAAATTAAAATATTCCCTAAAAAACCAGTCACGAATATCGATAAATTAAAAGATGGAGAAATATGTCTTTTAGAACATGATTAGAGTATTTTTTTGGAATAAAAATAATACACTATTTGGAATTATTAGAAAAGATAATGCATTAGAACACTTGATATTGATAATAATTAATAAATATATGATGTTTTTGATGATAAAATTATTTTAGATGTCAATTTGAATTCTTTTGTAATTTTTAATTGGAAAACAAATAAAATAGAAAAATAATATAATTAAATTTTTTGGTATTTATATGACTATCATAGGAATTTTAATATTGGATATAGATATGATAATTAGGCAGTCAAAATTTTTGCTATATAAAAATTATTGGCAACTAAAGATGATACTTTTTTACTAAATTAAATTTCGTTTGAAAATTGGCTTAATAATTTACCTTTTAAATATAAAAAAATGATTATATTTGAGGATAATTGGTAGTTTTAATATGATAGTACTACTATTATTATGTTATAACAATCTCTTTTGATTTATGATATGAATTAAAATAAAGTTTTGGTTTAAGTTGAACTTAAAATTCCTTAGTAAAAAATTAGCTTTATTTGGTAAGTAAATGATAGGTTAATTTATGTCACTAAAGAGGGTATTTTTTTGTTTTATGGATGATTTTTATATTAATACATTTAATTTTTTTGTCATATATTTATTTAAAATCAAAAATGTATAGGGTTTTTTTTTATTATTACTAATATAGAAAAATGTTTATTTATTTTAAAATTTTTTAAAAATTAGAAAAATATAAAATATACCTTTATATAAAAAAAAAATAGAAAAATTAATAAAATTACAAAAAAATAAATATACAAACAAATAAAAATTATATAAATAAACTTAAAAAAAGAATATAAATATAATTTAATTTAGTAAATTTAAAGAATAAATAGATAAATAAAAAATTATAGAAATATACATATACATATACATATACATATACATATACATATACATATACATATACATATACATATACATATACATATACATATACATATACATATACATATACATATAAATAGTTTAAGTTTAAATAAATTTAATTAAATATAGTTTTTAATTATATTTTCATTAATTTAATAAGTCTATGTATATATATTATGGATTATAAAACATATAATTAGCTATATTTTTTTTATATGTTATATATTTTAAATTATCTCTATTTTGTTTTTAATAAATAAATTTTTATTTATTTAATGTGCAACTAATTATTTTAATTTTTTAATAATTTAAATAAAAATATAAACATTTTGTTATTATTTTATTACCTTTACTAAATTTATGTATAAAGTAAACTTTCATTTTATTATTTAATGTATCGTTTATTTAAATAATTTATTTCATTAATTTATAGTTCATTATTTAATCTTATTTTTTTTTAAATTAAATAATTAGCTTTTTTAAAATTCTTATTAAAAATAAATATTTTACTATAAGTCAATTCTAATTAATTATAAATTATTTAAATTAGCAAATAAAGCAATAAATGAACATATTTCAATGTTATTTAAATTACACTATCTATTTTGTTTTATTATATATATATCATGAAATATAATTTTTATTTATATATAACTTAAAATTCAAGTTTATATCTTTTATTTATTTTTATTTCTTAAAACTATTTTCTAGTACACCTATGGAATTTTAAATATCATTTTAACTTAAATTAATATTTAAATTTTATAAATTATTAAGATATGTTATAGAATGAAATATTTATGAAGCTCCTGTTTTTTTTATCTGGTTTTATCTTTTTTTTAGTGAAATAAATAAACAAAAATGTTTAATTTTTTAGTTTAATAAATAAACGAGAATATTTAATTTTTTTTATATTACTTAAGACTAATAGTTAAATCAATTATATTAGCTTTTTATTTAAAACCTTTAGTAAATAAAGTTGATTCATCAATTAATTTTCCATTTCTATATTATATTATATATAATAAAAAATAATATATATATATATATATATATATATATATATATATATATATTTGTATGCTTATTAATTATATCTTAATAAAAAATTATAATATATTTTACATCATTACTCAAATTTTAAATTTATTTTTTCTATATTTTCTTTATTATTTAAGAACTTATATAAATCTTAACTCAAAATGTTTGAATTTCGTAAATTTTATATTTCTAAAATAAATATTTTCAAAGTTTATAAATTTGTATTTTAAAGTTATTAAAAATAAACACTTTCTGTTATATTTTATCCATTACTTTATATAAAATAATAAATTATTTTAATTTGTTATTTTATTTTTTTTTACAAAAGAATTTCTAACTTTTGATATTATTTTGAAAATATTTAATTGAAAAAAATCTTTAAATTTTCATCATTTAAATTTTTATTGAATCTTTTGTTTTTTTTTTTTGTTAAATAATAAATGAATTTAATTTTGTTATAATATATTTATTTTACTTAAATTTTAATATTAATTAATCTAATTATTAATTTTTATTAATATATTGGAATAAATTATAAATGAATTTCTAGGAAAATATTACATTACTTTTTTTTTTTTTTTTTTTTAAGAAAAAATCAATTTTAGAATTTTTACGAAAATATTAAATGAAGCTCAATGATTTTATGTTATAAAAATTAATAATTTTAAATGTTTAAAATATTCAAAATATTTAAATCTATATTGCTTTTATTAAAAAATTTAAAAAATTAATATTTATTATGATATATGTTATAATTAAACATTAAATTAATTGATAACATTTTTAAATGCTTTAATTGGTTTAATTATTTATATAATATAATAAAAAAATTTTAAATTTTTTATTATTCTTCTATAGATATTATATTCTGTTAAAACTGTTCAAATGAAATAATATATTATTCAACTTTAAATAGATATTTATATATAAAATCAAATTTATCATAAAATTAATCCATTAAATCATTTTAACTATATACTTTATATAAAGATATGAAAAAATAATATTTTTTACTTAATTCTAATTTAGAATTCATAACATTATTAATAATTTTGAATAAAATGAAAAATTTCATTTGGAATTTTATTTTTAAAATAATTAATTAAATATTCCATTTTATTTAAATAGATGATTGTATAAGATTAATTAAAAAAAAATATTATTTTATTTAAATAATAGTATATATAAATTCTTTTTATTATAATATTTATATTAATTGTATAAATTTTTTATATAATTAATTATGTAAAATATATTTTTTATAATAATTAATTTTAATGATTATCTTATAATATTAAAAAAATATCTTAATCATTTATATAATAATTTTTTTAATAAAAGAAATATATTTTAATATAAAAATATTTATTAAAAAAAAAAAAAAAAAAAATTAGAAAATATATATATATAAATAAATATATATATATATTTTTATAATTATTATTATAAAATACAAAATTATATTTTTTTAATATATTAATATATATTTATCAATAAAATTAATTAATACTTAAAAAAAATTATAATACTAAAATTAATTTATTTTATATTTTTGAAAATTAATTTGATTATAATAAATTAATTTCGATTCAATTTATATACACATTGATATTTTTTATTAATAATTAAATTAATTATTTATATCTTTAAAATTAATAATATTCATAATATATATTTATTTTTATTTATAGCATATAGTTATATTTTTATTAATTAATTTTTTTTACATATATTTATTTTTAATATAAAATATCCTAAACTAATTTACAACTCTATTTAAATAGTTAACTATAAATAAATAAACATAATATTTATAAATTAAAAAAAAAATTAAAGTTATATATATTTTCTTTTAATTAACAAATTTATAAATATATTAATAATATAATTAAGAAATAGAAAAAACTCAAGAATAAATGTAAATTTCAAAAATAGATAAACATAAATCAACATTATAAATAACTCTAATAACTTTATCTTCCTGTTTAGGTTCTTTATATATTGGTTACTAAATAGGAGTTTTTTCACTCGCCAGTGATACTACATTTATAGTTTTTAAAACAAGTTAAGAAAATATAGCTTTATATTAAGCCTTATTAACTTGCTTTATACCTTTAGGTGCTTCTGTAGGTTCTTTATCTTCGGGAAAATTATTAGATATTTTTTCTCGCAGAACCTCATCAATAATATGTGATATGTTTGGTATTATTAGTTCTTTTATGAGTCAATTTTCGAATATAAAATATTTACCTTTAAGTCGTTTTTTAGCTGGAATTACAACTGGTTTAAATAGTTCGATAGTGCCTTTGTATATATAGGAAATATCTCCAAACGAAGTTAGTGGAAAGATGGGAATCATTTTTAATATGGGAATTAATATGGGTATTATTTTTGCGACTTTTTTAGGAATTTTTTTTAGTTAAAAACCTTCTTAAAAAGATGAAGATTATTGGAGATTTGTGTTTATTTTTCCGGCTTTTATATGCGTTTCAAGATATTTAATTTTAAAGTTTATTTATAATTTTGAAACGCCTTTATTTTATGCATTAAAAAGTGAAGATTATTTATGTGAAAAAAGCTTAAAAATAATATATAAAAATGAATATGTATAGGAAATTAAAGATTAAATCTAAAATTAAGCTTAAAAAATTAAAAATTAAAAAGAAAGCTTTAAAAATATGATTAGTATTAAGTATAGAAAAAGATTAACTATAGGATGTTTATTATAAATATTTTAATAGTGGTCAGGTAAATATAAAAAAATATGGATATTAAATAAAATAAATAAATATAAATATAAATATAAATATAAAATATAAATATAAATATATATATACATATATATATATATATATATTTATATATATTATTTATTTTTTTTATATATATAGGCATAAATGCAGTTATTATGTATAGTGGTCAAATTTTTGGATAGTTATTAGATAATGATTTTTTTTAAAAAAATATGATTTCTTTATTATCAAATATTGTACTATTTTTAGCATCATTTTTTTCCTCATTTTTTATTAATGTTTTGGGTAGAAAAAAGATACTTTTATGGGGTAGTGCTTTGTGTTTTTTGTTTTTGGGTATTTTGGCTATTGTTTCTGGTTCAGGATTTCATTAAGAAACTTCCTTTTTGTTTATTTTTGCATATTATATTTCTTTTAATTTCTCTCTTGGACCCTTAGTATGGCTTTATAATTCTGAAATTTTACCTGAAAAAGGTATATCTATTGCCACTTCATGTAATTGGGTTGCTGGGAGTATTATTACTTTGGCTTTACCTTATCTAAATGGAAACATTTGGCCTTTATTTGCCTTTTTTGCGTTTGTATGTGCATGTTGTGTTGTCTTTGTTTAGTTATTAGTTAAAGAAACTTTAGGAAAGAATAAAGATGAGATTGGAAATTTATATTTACCAGAAGGGCATTTATTTGATGAAAATAAAAACCTTTAAGATGGTGAAAAATAAAAAACCTATATAAATGCTTGATTATATATTATTTTTAAAATATAAATAAAAATATATATAAAGAATTATTATTTTTTTTTAAAAAAATAATATTAATATTTTAAATATTTTTTTATAATAAAAAAAATTTATATATATATGATAAAAAATTTTATATAAAACATTCAATTATCAGTACAAAAATTAGAAAATATAACAAAATAGGAATTAGATATCGAAAAAGAAGTAGCTAAACTAGTTTAATAATAATAAGAATTTTATTTAGCATATAATGATATAAAAGTTATATCTTTATTAATATTTTCTATAAATTTTGGTATATTTTATTTAGTTTAAATAAATATTTAATTATATATATATATATAAAGGATTTGCTGTATAAGTTTTATATATTTCACCTTTTTTTGCAGTCTAAAATATATAAGATATATTAGATACTATTGTTTGGTTAATTCCTTGTATAATAGAAGTTTTTTTAATGCCAAAATTGCAAAATTGTATTGCTAAAAAGTCTGATTTTATTATAAAAAAAAGAAAAAAATATATTCTTATTTTCACTATAATTAGCTTTATAGGATAGTTTCTTTTATTTATTTCTGCTTATTTATAATCAAGTTTATAATCGAAAAAAATTTAATTTAATAAGTCCTTAATATTGACTTAGTCTATTTTAGGATTTATTATGTAGGATTTAGGATATAATATGAGTCTTATTTTTGTAAATTAATATATAGAGGATTCTATATAAAAAGAAAACGTAAAAACTTGCAATATATTTTTTATTTTTGCGAATTCTAGTGGA
The DNA here is from genome assembly GCF_000220395.1 of Ichthyophthirius multifiliis. NCBI lineage: Eukaryota > Ciliophora > Oligohymenophorea > Hymenostomatida > Ichthyophthirius > Ichthyophthirius multifiliis. Next base: position 16,566 of record NW_004085971.1, read on the forward strand.
AAATTAACAGCTTTTTTATCTTGTATAATTTTTTTCTTTTATTCTGGATAAAAAGTTAAAAAATATTAATTTATATATAAATATATATATTTATAATTTTAAATTAAAAATATCTATATAAATATATATATTTTTTTTTTTAATAATATATATTATTTTATATATATATATATATATAGGATTTTGTTTAAAATATGTATTAAGTTTTGTTTATTGGACTTTTTTTTATGATATTTACTATCTTTTGTATATATATCAGTTTTAAAAATCCTAGTTTTAATTCAGATAATGAAGTAGAAATTCCCATTAAATATAGTTTATATAATGTTTTGCCTGGCTTAAGATGTTTAAAGTATTTTTTTTTATATAATAAATATATATATATATTAAACATTCTTCTTTTTTAGAAATGTACATTTTGAATTAAAAAAATTATTATTAGGATATTTTTTTATTGGATGTAATTTATTAATAATAAATATATATACAACTACTTGGATTGGTTTCAATATACAGAAAATATTAAAGAGTAATAATAAAAAAAATAATGAATAATAAATTAATTATAATATGGGTGTAAGCTGGGGTGCTATAATTTTAAGTATTTCTACTTTTTTGTATTTTTTTTCAATTACAATTTTAACCAAATATTCATAATTAAAAAATACTTAAAAATAAATTTTCTTGTTATTTTTAAGTAATTTCTTGTTAGGTATTTCACTTGTTTTGGCTTATTATTTAACAAACTTTTATATCTTGTAGATAAGTTTAGTATTTTTAGGAGCCGCATAAGCTTCTTTTGGGATAGTACCGTAAAAAATATGCTAATATTTTCATGATAAGTATGATATACCTATTAAATAGAGTGGAAATTTAATTTATTTGTTCTAGTTTTTATCTTAGGTCATTATGTGGTTTTTAGTGCCTTGCCTTTTTATTTATTTTGATAGTATAGATGAAATTTCTTTTAGTTTATTTTAAGGAAGTATTTTAGGAATTATAGGGTCTATTATTATTTATAGTATTAAATGATTAATATACATATATATAAATAAAAATAAAAATGAATATTATTAATTTAAATTAAATTTAAAATGATTTATATTAAAAAAAAATGTATATTTTTCATTTCTGTTTATATAATATAAATAAAACAAAAATAATAAATTTAGCAAAAGCTTGTATATATTATTTTATAAAATTTTAAAATTACTTTTATAATAATTATAAAATTTTATAATAACTTAATTATTTTTTATAAATAAATAAAAAAAGATAAATTTTTAAATAAAATTTGATAAATTAATAATAATAATAAAATTAATTTAAGAAAAAAAAAATTGTATATAATAAAAAATAAGAGATATAAAAATAAAATAATAAGTATTTCTTTTTTAACAAACATAAAAAAAAAAAAATTTTTTTTATAAATTTCTATAATTTATTAATATTAACAATATTAATATATATAATCTATAAAATTATTAAAAAATAATATGTTAATAATATATAAATTTAAAAAAATTATATACAAAAATTATTTTTATTAAAAAATAAAAAAATTAATAAAAATCTATAAATAATAAAAATAAATTAAATGTTTTTTTATATAAAAAAATTGTAGTTAAATAAGATAATAAAAATATATTTAATGAAAAAATAAATTAACATACAAAATAATATATATTTATATATATATAAATATAAAGAAAAAATATAAAAAAATAAAATATAAATAAGAAAAAAATATATATATATATATATTATTAAAAATTAAAATATAAATATATAAATAATTTATAATAAAGAAATAAATATATAAACATCTAAATATATATATATGTTTATTTATA
>NW_004085970.1:0-79869 GCF_000220395.1 Ichthyophthirius multifiliis
AAATAATATAATATATATATATATATATATATATATATATATATATATATATATATATATATATATTGTTTATTTTAAATATTTTTGTTTACATCTTCAAAGTAAATTTTTGAACAATTAGACTAACTTTAAATATTTTACAAAATATTTTAATTAATGAATTTTTTAGCTAATTTTTAATTAACTAAAAATCTAATTTTCCCTTAAAAATCTTCAAAGAAAATTTTCTTTTATTATGGTTCAGATTTTTTTATTTTTTATTCTTAGATCTACTTCTTGATTTAGAAACTTTTCTTTTTTTTCTGAATTACCCCTACTACTATAAGCAGATGATATTTTTTTTAGCCTTTTTATTTTTGTTTAAAAAATATTTATTTTTAAACTAAAAAAACAAAACAAAAAAATTACTTTTTAATTTAAAATTTTCTATTCTTAATCCTAAAGTGAGTTTTTGAATTAATTAGCCAAATTATCATTTATAGCTTTCCCTGTTAGAAGAATCGGTCCTCCGTTTTTGAATATTTCAAGCTATTACAAAATAATGCAACAAGCATCAATTTTACTATTAATATTTCCTGAAATACTAATAGGGCATTCTTTTTAATCTCCAAAGTCTTTTTCTTTATTACTCATGATTTTAATCTATGCTCCTTTACTTTTTTACGAAATTTCTTTAATCATACACCCCTAAGCTCCAATAAGTTTTGTCACATACTTATTTGGTATCATAAACTTAATAAATAATTCATTATTTTCATGTTCCTGTTCATAGTATTTATCGATTTTCTAATAAAGTTTAATAGTCGAATTTTAAATACTTTACAATTTTCCTTTAAGTAAACAAACCACTTCATTTTATTTGAGTTATCTTAGTTTTCTATCATCATAAAATCTCAAATTTATATCAAAGTCTTTCTCCAAATTTCTCAAAAAGTCCCTTTTATTTTCCAAATATCTTTAAACTCTATTATGTAAAATAAACCTCACTTAAGTCTCTTATTCTGTATAATTTACAGGATTATTAGAATTTTCGTTTTCGGTCATTTTAGAAGCCCTCTCTTCTATTATTTAATAAATCATTTTTATTGCACTTCCGACATTTCTATATTCGCCCTCGACACTTATAGTTCTTTAAACCATTTTATTTATTGGTTAATTTGCAACTACCTTAGTCTTTGACTCCTCCATTATTTAGTTTATTTATTTACCTTTTATTCCAATCACTAAGCTAACCATATTATTTGGAACTAAACACAAAACGTTATATTGTCTATCTTTTTAGTATTTTTAGTTTATTTCTTAGAGTTTTTCATGGACTAATTTTAATAATTTCTATAGCTCTTCATACTTTTTGCTTTGATTTTTATCAGCTATTCTTACAAGGATCCCATTTAAATCTGCAATTGTAAAATTTTTATCTAATTATAATGCTTCAGATACTATTTAAGATTCATATTTTAATACTATTTCTCGCTAATCGTTTTCAAAAAATAACTCGTAATCGAATATTCTGTTTTCTTTATTTTAGTTTTCTTTATTTTGGTTTTTTTTTGGAGAACTACTTCTATTTATTTATTATTATTATTAATATTTTTTTAAAAAATATGTATATATAAATGTTTACCTGGAAACTGTAAATGAAGATTATGAACTTGATCTTGACCTTGATCTTAATCTTGATCTTGATCGCGATTTTGATCTCGATTTATTTGACATTTTTTTAGTATTTTTTTTTTTTTTTTTTAGTATTTTATTTTTATTATATATTTTAATTAATTTTTATATATATTTTTTTTTTTTTTCTCTTCTTTATTATATTGTATTATTAAATATATTTCTTATTTTTTTTTAAAAAACAAAAAAAATATAATTTACATATTAAAAAATAACTATTTAATAAATCAATTTTTTTATTTAAACAGTTTCTATTACTTTAAAAAGTTATGAAAACGTATTTTTAAGGATAATTGTTAGTTATAATTTGTAAAAATTCATATCTTCACATTAATTTTATTTAGTATAATTAAATTAATAATTTTGGTTTTTTATAATTTAATAGATATATCTAATATATTAATATAAGAAATTAAAATACAATAAATATCTTAAAATATAAAATGATTTAAAGTTTAATTTATTAATTTAATAAAATTTATTATATACTATATTTATAAGATAAATAGTATTAATAATAATTTATATATATATCTTAATAATATATATCTTAATAATTCAAAAAAATATTAAAATCATGATATTTTAAATCATTTAATTTTTTCTATTAAATACTAAATTATATCAATTATTATTTTCTTAATTGTTTATTTTTATTATAGGACAAACAAATTTGTATTTATTGATACTCTTTTATTTTCTAAATTTTAAATAGATTAATAAATATGGAAATATTATAATTATGATAAAAAAATATAAAAGAAATATATATATTTAAAATTCATATATATAGAATAACTAAGCAAAACTTTTTTTTTATATCAAAAATTTAAATTTAATATTTAAATTAAATAATCAATTACCCGAAATTATAATATATATAAATTTTATAAAAAAAAAAAAATAAGCATTTTATAAAAAAAAAAAAAAAAATCTACTTTATAAAAACTTTTTTTTTAAAAAAAATAACTTTAATTTATATCACAAGTAAGTAAAATTAAAATCTAAAATACAAAATCTAAACACATTTTTAAATTTTAATTATAATATTAAACATTTAATTCATAACTCATTATTTTCTCTTTATTATAATCTTTAATTAGCTTTGCTTATAATTCTATTTCTTTCTTTTATATACAATACAAATAAATAAATTATTCCTGGAACAAGTAAAACTGCAAAAATAACATCAAGAATGAAGCCCAAAAGAAATATAATAATTCCCAAAAAAAATAAAATATACTTAATATAACATTAACAATTTAAATAAGTACTATTTCTATATTTTCTCAACAATTCAATATAAGCGCCTAACAAAAAAGCAGGCCCACTAAACAAAAGAGCAAAAGGAAACAAAAATATAATTAATACAAATATCCAAAATCTAATACAATAGATTTTCCACATTTAAGTGTTATGAACAGTAAACCTACCATTTTATAACATAGGACATCCGAAAGGATTTAAAGCCATAGTATGCATTTAAGTATAAGTATCTCCACAAAGCCAACACCATTAATATTCACAAACAGAACTATATATATATATATATATATATATATATATATATATATTATATATATATATATTTTATTTATTTTATTATTATTTATTATTTTTTTATTATTACCATGTCATATGATTGCATCCTTCTATTTTTTAAACTAATGCTTTACATTTTCTACACCTTTAAATATCTCTTGTATTTATTAATATTGTAATTTCTTTTTCGAGAATTTAATTGCAAGAGAATTCTTCATGATAATTTCTATTACATTAAGTACATATAAATGCTTAACATTAATCACATTATATTTTTTGCTAGTTTTTGTTTTCTAATTATAATATATTTTCACAATTTATTGTCGGGCAGAATCTTTTTAATGGATCTTTTTATATATTGACCCTTTTTTGAAAATATCTAAATTTAATATATGTTTGATTATCGACATTATCTTATATAATTTAATCAGTTAGTAATTCCAAACAATGCGGACATTTCATATTTTCTACTTTTGAAATTCTAATTTCTTCATTTAAATAATTCTTAAAGCAATCCATACATATTAAATGGCATACTTTTTAGATAAAAAGCATTTAATTTTCTTCTACTTAAGATAAGCAAATCTAACAAATTTTATAAGAAGTATTCTCTTTTAAGAATTCGTCCACATTCAAATTCATCCGTAAATTTTCTATTTTTTGAAATAATTGTACAGCATTTGTTATATCAAAATTCGAACATTTTAAATGCAAATTTTTCTAACTTTTACAGATTTAACATATTTATTCATTATTTTATTCAGGTAAAAATAAATGCGTATACATATCATCATCGTCTGTTGTTAATTATAAAAAAGCTTCATCCGCACTCATACAGTTTTCACTTATAATTATAAAAAATGCATGATTTTGAAGAACTCCTGAAGTAGTTAATTATTTATATATGTTATATTAATTCATTTTCAAATTTAATTTTGCGGACATTATTTATGAATTTATTCGAATATATTAGTTTTATTGTTTACTTTCACTTGATAATATTGAGTCTATCATATCTTCGGAATCTATACGACTTTTATAATATAAATGGTGTGGGGAATTATTTAATATATTGTTTTAATAATTCGAAGATATTTAAAACGAAATATTTTCGTTATTATTCATTTTTTTTTATTATTATTCAATTTAAAGCTAGTATTCCTTTTTTTTTTTAATTTGTTAATATAAAATTATTTATAATAATAAAATATAAATATTTTATTATTTTTTTATTCATTAATAAAAATTTTTTTTTTTAAATAAAAGTATCATATAAAATTAATAAATAAGTTTGAAATTAAATTAAAATTATAGCCACATATACTTTTATTAAAGGAAAATATATAATATTTATATGATTAGAATTATAAATTGCATTAATTTTAAAAATATAAATTTTACTTATATAACATTTTTTATATGTGTTTGTTTTATAAAAATATTTTATATTTAAACAAAAATTAAAATAAAAATTGAATAATATATTTTTAAATAATAATAATTTAAAATTTATTTACTTCTAAATTATTTACATGTATATATTATATAATAATTATAAATTTATGTTTAAATGTAAATATATATATATATATATATATATATTTTATAAATTATATTGAATTTAAAACACTTTAAATATTTATGGTATAATGAAATTTTAATAAATCAAAAATAATAAAAAGCTATGAAAAGCATTAGATAATATTTTTAATTTAATTTTTTTTTAAATTTCCTATGCGTTACGATAATTATATATATTTTAATTATAATATCTTTTAAAATTAATTAATATATTAATAATAAAAGTATTTTTTATAAATAATAATAATAAAATTCTATAATTAATACAAAAGCTTTCTAAATCTAGTGTTTTATTTAATTTTTTTTAATAATAAAATTATAATTGACTACCAGAAAATAGAAAACCTAATAATAAAATAAAAGATAAGAATAATATATTTAGTATTTAAAAAATAGAAATTCTAATAATTTATATTTCATATATTAAATTTAAATTAATCTAAAAATATTTATAAAAAATTAGATTATTAAAATATAATTTATATTATAATGTTTATAGTGTACATATATAATTAAGATAATTCAGATTTTTACATATTACATAAGAATTCTCATAAAAATAATAAACTTAACAATACAATAATAGTTTTACAATTATATATAAAACACATTTAATCTATTTTCAGGTATAATTATTTTTTTAATCTAAAAAAATAAAAAAAACCTATTCAAAACATTAAAAATAATGATTTCTTAGAAAATGTATTTCAAATATTAATTTTATTCTCAGTAAAAATTTTCCTAATCTAAATAATTAAAAAATAAAGTAATAATTTTAAATATTTTATGAAGCTTTTTAGTTAATTAATATTCCATTTTTAATAATTATTTTATTAAAGATAATTTTTTAATATAAATTATATTATATTTATTTAATAATTATTAGATTAACTAAAATAAAAATATAATAATTTTCTTTTTGTTTTAATTTTTATTCAGTTTCCCTTTAATTTTTATTTTAATATATAAGTTTTTTTTAAAAAAAATAAAAAAACAATAAGAGTGACAAGTGATAGTTAAAAAATATTAAGGTTTTAGCCATTAATAATTTATAAATTATTATTGTTTTTAAATAAAAATTAATTTAATCATTAATATTAATATATTAAGTATATAAATATTATAATAATAATTATGTATTTATATTAAAAAAAATTTAAGATTTTAACCTTTTAACCCAACAAAATAAAAAAATAAAATATTAAACAAAAGAAATACAATATAAAATTGCATATCAGTACATTTGGTTTTTTTTTATTTAATTTTTAATGTATTTATTTGTTAAAGTTTAAAATAATGTTAATAAATTATTATGATAATTAAATTTTTAGAATATTAATAATAATAAATTAATTCTTATTAAAATCTAATTGAAATATTTTATATGATTATTTAATCTAATATAAATAATAATATTAGATAACATAAAAGTTATAATGTATTTTTTTAATTTTTTTAAATTTAAAGCATTCTTTTAAGTAAAGAATATTATTTATCAAAATAAAACAATGTTAAAGAAAGAATATATAATAATTTTGTGTGTATGACAATATTTAATACCAAATAAAAATTTATTAGAATAATTATAAATAAATAAATTAAGTCCTTCTTTTTTTAAAATGTTTGCAAGAAGATTTAGTACAAAATTATTATATAAATAATTTTGATTAAATAATTAAAATATGTTAATGATATTTAATTTTATAAATTATATAAAAGATAGATATATATATATATATATAAAAAATAAATAAGTAATTTATATTTTTTATTTATAAATTCACTAATTTCTATATTTTTATTAAACATATAGTTATTTTATATATTTTTATTTTAATAAAAAAAGCTAAAAAATAAAATAAATATTTTAAAATCTTTATTATTATTATATTTTTTATGTATTAATAAAAACTAATATTAACATATAGTATATATAAATCTTATTTTTATATTTTATTTTTTTCAATATATATATAAAAGATCTAAATAAAATTAATGTAAATAAAATAATTTATCAGTTTAATAATTTTAAAATAATAAAACAAAAAAATTCATAAAAATATAACGATTGCGCTAATATCATCCCTTTGATTGGCTTAACACTTAAAAAATTATTAAATAAAATATAATATAAACTTTAGAAAAAAAATAAAAAATAAATATATACTTTCTTCCACTTAAATAGAGCCCTATTTATTAAATATTTAACAGCTTCTTCCACATTTTTTTATTCGTAAAAAGGCTTAACTAAATTAACAGCTTCTTCGTTATCAATAATAGACCAAATTCCATCAGAAGCAACGATAATAAATCCATTTTATTATATTTATTAATAGTCAAATTCAATAATTTCTTTTTTTTATAAATAAAAAAAAAACAATTAAATATTATTTTTATTAGTATTTATTAATTTATTACCTGGATCGCAAACAATTCCTGCCTAAACACCTATTTTATCCCCAAAACTTCTTGTCATAGCCAAACCTGGGGCTTATTTATTTTTAAGCCAAACCCTTAAAGGCCCTTGTTTACTACCATTAACTTTTTTTTATTTTTTGCTTTTTTTTACTTTTTTTATTTTACTTAAACATTAATCTATACTTCCTCCTGCTTTAATTATTCTTTGATATTCTTATTATATATAAGGACTATGATCATTTGATAACTTTTAAATTATGTATTAATTATTTCTAAGCTTTTTTGCAAAAATAGCTCTAGAATCTCCAACATTTGCACAAAATATTTTTTTTTCTGTAATGTATATGTTACATAATGTAGATCCACTTATAATTTAAAAAAAAATATTATGTAAGTTATTAATAAAAAATAAAACCTTAAATTAACATCGAATTATCTTTACTCATTAATTAATTTATTCAAATTAGAAAAAGCTTTCTAAATGCAAACTTTTAAATTTTAGTTTTAATTTAATTAAACTTCTAAAATACTATGTAAATTCTATTTAATAAATTAAGAAACTAAATGACCATTTTCCCCTTGTTTTTATTTGTTTTTTATTAAAAAAATAAAAATAAAATAAAATATAAACTAAATAAATACCATGTCCATCACAAATCCCAAAATTAAAAATATATTAATTTTTAAGATTTTAAGGTAAAGTTATAACTTCATCTTAATTTATTTTATTTTTTTACATTTAATTAAAACCAGCAATTGATTTAGATGCAAAAATTATGTTTTTTTAATTTTCTTTTTTCTATTATTTTATTAAATGCATTGATATTTCTTTTTACATTTTCGGGAATCCTTATTCAATATAAATTTTTTATTACGTTTAAGCGTTTTCTATCAATATGCTTCTTTTTAACTATTTTAACTAAGGTTAACTATTAAATTAATTTGTAGCTTTTATATTTTCTTGTATTAAAGGTAAATTATCGAAAGAAGATCTTTTTTATTTTTTATTTATTTGTATTTTTTATTAAGTATAAACATTTCTTAAATTTTCTAATTTGTATTTTTTTTAATTTATTTTATTTTATTTTTGTTAAATAAAAAAAAAAAAACCTTCATTTTCTTTTTACTTATTAAGATTAAAATAAGAAAATTATTCATATTTTCTTTTTTTAAAAAATAAGTAATATATTATATTAGCTTATTTTATATTAAAATGAAAAATACAATAACTAGGAACATTTTCTTAATTTATTTATTTGCTGTAAAATACAATCTTTATTATTAGTTTGCTCTATATCAACTTTTATTTCTTTTTGAGATTTTCTGTTATGTTTTTCACTTATATCTAGTAACTATTTACTTTTTAAAGTATTTATAAGTTATAATAACGGAGAAATCATATTTTAGTTTTAATTCATTAATTTTTATTTGTCTATTTAGAAATAAAAATTATAAATTTTATTATATAGTTTATAATTTTAATAAAATAAAATTTTAATTTAAATTTTTATATATTTAAAATGTATTTACATCTATATATATATATAAATTTTTATATGTTAATGGCTTAAATTTTATATTTTTTTAATATTTATTTTTAAAAACTAAAAAAAAAAAAAAACTGACAAATAATTGATTATTCTTATAAATTAATTTTTTTTAAATAGAATTTTATAAAATAAATTACATAAAAATAAAAGATAAACATTAATTAATAATAAAAAAATAATTATCAATAAATTGATAATAATTAAACGAATTAAAAATATAATGCACTTAAGAACAAAAAAACAATATACAAATCATTATTGATTTAAATTAAGTTCTTAAATTTTTATTTTTCTAGCTTCTTAATCTTAATTCCTTTTTTTTTTAATTTCATTTAAAATTAAATGTTCTTAATTTTATTCATTTAAAACATTTTACAATTATCTAAAAATAAAATAAAAAATTATTATATATTATATTTGATAACATTTTTTCATCCTAAGTTGCATGATTATCGTATCTTTATTTAATAATATTCTTTTATGTTAAATATCTCATTTCTTCAGTAATTCCTTACTCTAATTCCTAAATAAATATATATAAAAATAAATAAATATTTTAATAATTTTTAATAAATATACTTTTTTAAAATAAAGTTTTATAATATATATTTTTTTAAACAATAAAATTTTTAAAATACTTATAACATATCTTTTTCCCATTCATGTCTTTCAATTTCATCTTATATAAACTATTTATTCATTTAAGAATTTTTCAGTAGATATTTTTTTTACAATATATTATTTTCTCTTTCTATTAATTCTTATTTTTTTTATTCATAATATTCTTTTCTTTCTTTTTCTAATTACAATTTTTCTTATTATTCACAATTTTCAATTTTTTTAAATTCAAAATCAACTAAAATTTTTGATATATTTTTTCCTTATTATTCTTTAAAATTATATTCGAAAAAAATAAATAAAAAAAAATGAAATTTTATTTATCTTTTTTTTATTTACATAATTTATCATATATTTTTTCTTTTTATTTTAATAAATCAACTGAATATTATTTATTTTATTTTTAAACTTCTTACTATATAAAATCTTTTTGTATTCTTTATTCGATTCCTGAGTTTTTCTTTTATGTTAAATCATTATATTTTCTTTATTTTTTATTTCCTTATATTCCATTATTATTTTATTCTTCTTTTCTTTACATCAATGCTATTTGTAATCCTACTAACTTTTTTTTATATTTTATTTGTTTTATCAATAAACAAAAACTTAATATGAATTACTGAAGAATCATCCACTTCAATTTTATTTTATTGTTTTTTTGGAATTATAGTACTTTCAGCTAACCAACCTAAATCACTCATTTTTTTTTTTTATAAAATTTGATTAATTTATTAGATAAAATATAATATAATAAATATTTATAATTATAAATAAAAAATATTAAAAAGAGAAGATAATTATTTAATATTTAAAGATGATAAAATTTTATAAATAATATATATTATAATAGCGATAATAACTTTAATAAAATATAAATATTCTAAAAAAATTCATATATATGTTAATAGTAATAAAAATAATAAAAAATATCTTAATAGTATTTTTTGTTTTATAAATTTTAAATGTATATATAACATTTTACAAATTAAAATTCTTATTTAATATTTTTATAATATATATAAATTTTTAAGATAATCATTATTCTTTTTTGTCTTATTCTTAAACACTATAGAAATCTAGAAAAAAAATAATTAGCGATTAAAATAAAATATAATAAAATACACTTTTTTATTTAGTTGGTTATATTAAAACAATTCCTAAAAAAGCAGTAAAAACACAAACAATTAAACAAACTATTAATGTTGGAATCATATATGCATACTTTTTTCTGGAAAATAATTTTATATTTAATGTGTTGGCTCAATAAAAGGCTTTTTAATATAATATTAGCTAATATATATTTTTTATTTAATTACAGTTATTAATACCCATATTAAATAATAAATATATAATAATGTTAATGTTATCATTCCTATTTATCCTATTGATTGCATACTCATTTTATTTAATATTTTTGATTATTTTTCAATATTTTTTTTTTTTACTTTATAAAAAAAAAAAAAAAATTTTAATTAATTTAATTTGAAAAAAAAGAAAAACTAAATAAATAAAATAATAAATAACCCAAAAATGAAATAAAATAAATATATACATTTTAATATCACTAAGGTAATTTAAGATTCTTCTACTACGCATAATTTCTAGGTTTTCTAGGTTAATAAAAATGTCATAAAGACTTTTGTTAGTTATTTATTTAATTATTTAAATATCACATTATTATTATGGCTTTTCGTAATATTTTCTAATTAATTCAATTTTTTAAGCAAATTTTTATATTTTTAGACTTTATTTCTTTCTAAAAGTACTATTCGTTCATTCTTTTTTCAGTTTAATTTTTTCTGTTTTCTGAGTTTTCTATTTATATTAAAAATTATTCATATTCGTTATTTTTTCTGGAGTAATTTTTTTAAATCTTTATATTACAATTTTTCAAAAAAGTAAATTTAAGCATTAAATTTCAATTTTTTTCTCTTAAAAATCTTTATTTATAAATTTCATTTAATACAAAAAAAAAATTATCTAATTTTTAATTTTTCTCTTCCTATAAAACTAAAAGTTAATTAAATTTTCGTATTTTCTTCTATTAACAATTTTAGACCAATCTTTAGATTAATCTTGATAATTTTATTTTCTGAAATCACCTTTAATATTCATCTTATTATGCTATTAAACTAAACTGTCTGTCTTTTGAATTTTTTATTTATTATTAAAGAAACGCCACCTAAGATTTTAACTAGTTTAAGCATTTTATAATTCCTTTTATTTTAATTAACCGAAAAAGTTCAATGGAAATATATTAAAGTTTTATAATTTTATTAATTTTATTTTTTTATTATTTTTGAACATTAAACTTAATTCTTTATATAAAATAAATAAATATATATATTGGTTTGTAATTTTACTTTTATATTTTACAGAACCTTTTTTTTTATTATTAAAATAGTAAATATAAATAAAAGTTCATATCTTATTTTAATTTATATTTATAAATTAAATAAATAGAAAAAATATATATTAAAAATTATTTATTTTAAGAATAAAAATATATATTAAATACATTCATTATTTAAGCCCCCTCAATTAGTCTGTTTTAAATAACACTAAAAGGTCTTATTATTTAATATTTTTTCCCTCAAATTATATAAAAAGACTTACCTGCTTTTTTAAAAAAACCAAAAGGTAAAAATATTAAAAAATAGCAATAAAGCCTTAATTTAATTTTTTTTTTTAATATATTTATATTAATTCTAATATAAATAAAAAATATTAACAAGTAGTATAGAATATATAATCTTAATATAATCCATAAATAATTTATTTATAATTGAATTATTATAATAATAAAATTTTAAATTAATATAATATTTAAAACTTTTTATATTTTATGAATATTTAAAAAATAAAAATTATACTAATATTTTTGATTTTTTTGTTTTTATTATTTATATGATAAAAAAAAAATATTATCAAATCCTAATATCATCAGTTATCTAATTAGAATCTTTTTATTTAATGAAATCTTTCTATTAATAAATATTAAATTTAGTATTTTCAGGATACCAGTTTTCATCTTTTAATAAATTTTCTTCTTATAAACTATCTTAACTTTTCCATAACTCTTTTCTACAATGAGGATTTCTAGGACTTGGGTAAGGTCTCATATCTTCCGGAATACTCATTTAGTCTTGAATAATATTAGCCTCTTACCACCATTCCTATTCATATTCAAACCAAGTATTAGGCACATTTAAATCAAAATCATTAATAGGTTTAATTGGTGGATCTGCCCAAAGGAAAATTTCCCAATGATAATCCACACTTTCTAGTACAGGTGCAAAACCTATAAATATATAAAAAAAACAAAAAAATATATATAAGTAAATATTTTATAAAATAAGTATTTTTATTTACCTACATTAAGCATTGCAATATCTTCATAAGCTTAAGAATTCCATAATACTTCCACTTTTTCACCTTTAGAATTAGTGACTACTTATCTTGCAACAAAAACTTGATTTGTCAAATAAAATATATCAAGTCCAATATTATATGCTATATAAGCAAAATCTACTTATTCTTAAGGGGATAAACCTAATTTTGTTATCCATTCAGCCTCCTTTCTTGTTATTCCAGGAACTCTTCTCATTATTTCTTCAGGGTCCATTTGACAATAACAATAATCATAACCTACTGTGGTATTGTAATACATTGATCTTATGTCTTCCATTGTATATGGACCGTCATATGTGGGTAATGGACCTGATTCTCTTACTGGATTAATATGACGAACGTTTCTGACAGGAGAATTGGGAACAGAATGTACACTATGAACATATTCGACTATTTCTTCATTTTTTGGTAATGTTCTTGGCACGTAATAATCTTTATATCTGTTTGGATTATATGGACCGGCTTTTTATAATTTTTATATAAAAAAAATCTTAATTAAAATGATTTATATCATTATTTTTATTATTTTAAAAGCTCAATAAAAAAAAATATTAAAGTTAACATTTTTTTTAAAAAAATACTTTTTAAAAATTACAGAAAAATAAAAAAATAATGCCATTAATAAAAAAAATATTAAAAAAAAATAAGAATAAACTTTGATAATTAATATATATATCTTTTATTTACAGAAACCGCTACTGAAACTCTATGTTTTAGTTGAATGAATCTGCTTTAAAGGTTAAGTTAAAAATTTCTTTAGGAACATTTGATATATTTTTTGTTTTCTTATATATAATGAATATTTATATAAATATATATATATATATATATATATATATATATATATATCTATATATTTATTATAAGAAATATTTTTTTTTTTTTTTTATTTTTAAAAATAAATATATATATTTTTTTTTATATACTTTTTATTGATATTTGATTTTATATTATTAATGAAATAAAAATTATATTCTTCAGATTTTTATTTAAATAATCTTATTATAATTATATTATTTTATTTTATTTTTTTTAAATATATTATAAAATATTAGAATTTTATGAAATATTTGTTTTAATAAAAATACATAATAATAAATAAATATATAAGTAAAAAAGATTAATAAAATAAATTTTATCAAATTAAATCTAAATCTTCTTCATCTATAGCTTCGAAATCTTCTTCAATATTTTCTTCAAAATCTTCTTAATAACTTTATTCATTATTTTTATTATAATTATTTTAAACTTTCTCCTACTTAATCTATTAAATCGGTTATAATTTTTTATTTTTGTCCCCAAAATCATCTTTTTTATTATTATTTTCATAAATATCATTATCATCTTTTTTTTTTTCAAAAGCATCTTTTTTTTTTTCAAAAACATCATTTTTTTTTCCAAAAGCATCATTTTCTATTCCTAAAACATTTTTTTTTTTCCCAAAAACATCATCTTATTATTTACCTTTACTATCTTAAAAATCATCAATTTCATCACTTAAATCAAATTCGTATGCAAAACCACTTTTTTATTCTTTTTTAGGCTATATTTCTTATTTTTTTTCTTCTTCTTTTTTTTTTTTATCATCTTTTTTATTAAATATATCATCATCTTCATCAAAAAAGTCATATTTTTTCACTTATTATTTAATTGGTTATATTTAATTTTTATTCTCTTTTTTTCCTAAAGAATCATACTTTTTGTTTAATGAATTTAATTTTTTACTTTAAATATCATTATCATTTTATTCTTTTTTTCCATAAAAATCATCTTTTTTCTCTAAAGGATCAATTTTTTTGCCTAAAGGATCAAATTTTTTGTTTGAAAAATCATCTTTTTTTCCATATAATATATGATCTTCATCTTCTTCGTCTTTTTTAGAAAAAGAATCGAATTTTTTTGCAAATGGATTATTATTTTTTTTATTTAATAAATCATCTTTTTTTCCAAAAAAAGAATCAATTTTTTTTCTTAAAAATCATCTTTAATTTCTTAAAAATCATCTTTTTTTCATCCGTTTTTTTCTTTCTTCCGTTTTTTTTTTTCTTCTTCTTTTTTTACCGAAAAATCATCTTTTTTCTTTTTTTCATAATCTAATGGTTAGCCTTTATTTTAATAATCATTATTATTATTACTATTATAATTCTTATTTTTATTTTCAATAGGAGAATCATGAATATCTTCAAAGATATATTAATTATTTTTTATTTTTATTTTTAATAAATATCAGGAATTTCCAATAAATTTTTATTTGAAAAAACATCATTTTTTCCTTCCTAAGAAACATCCGTATTAATTTATTATTGTAATTATTCGCTTTATTTATAAAAATTACTTTTATTTTTCTCCAAATTATCTAATAAATCTTTCTTATCACTTATAGGTCGGGTAGGACTTTAAGTCTTTTTAATAACAAAATCTTCTGTATTTTTCCTATTTCTTGACCTTTCTACTTCAGTAAAAACTCTCAATCTTGAATTTGTTAATTAATTATTTTCAACTGATTTTTCTTATTCTTTTGATTATTACATTAATTTTTGTTCATATTTTAAATAATCCATTTCTTCACGAAATGATTCTTCTATTAGATTTTTATCATTAAAAAAAAATTATTTTTATCCAAAATTATTATTTTAAAGATCAAAAATTTTATAATTTTATAAAGAATTATTTTTATCCAAGTAATCATTTTCTCTTTAAAACATTTAAATTTATTTATTTCTTTTATTTTTAAGATCTTCTAGTTCTTTCTAAATAAAATTTTAATTATTCATACTATTTCTATTTTCATTATTATTATTATATAACTATTAATTTTAATTAAATTATTATTATTATTATTTTTAAGAAATTAATTCTTAATTTTACATTTACACTTTTCTATATTCTTTAATTTTCGTTTCTAATTCTTCTATTTTGTCCTAATAACCTTAAATATCATTATTATAATTTTTTAATTAATCAATTTAATTCATTTTAATTTATTCGCTCATTTTTTTACTTTCGTCTAAAGCATTTTTATAGAAATTTATTTCTTCTTCTTTTATTTTTATCTTTTATTCATAATTTTTTATTATTTCTTAATCTCTTCTATATGATTCTGATACATTTCTCATATTTTCCCTTATTTAATTTATTTCGATTTCGAATTCTTTCTTTTTCCTTTTTGTTTCGTGTAAATCTTCCGTTAATTTTCTATTATCCTCAGCTAGTTTTTTATTTTATTCAGTAAATTAATTTACTGTATCCTTTAATATAAAAAAAATAAATATTATTTATTTAAATACAAAAAAATACTTTCATTTATTTAATCTTATATAAATCTTCATCAAGAATTTTTTTTTTTTCCAATAATTCCAATTTTTCAACCTCAAGTTCTCTATGAGCTTCTAATTTACTATAAGCAATATCATTATTATATTTCTTTTCAATAATTAATTAACTATCTTCTGCTTTTTTTATTTTTTCTTTCAATTCTTTCTCCAAATTTGTAATTTTAGCCTTTCCCAATTTCTCACTTTCCTCATTTAAAGCTTTTTGTTTTTCAATTTATTCTTCCCTGAGTCTAATTAATTCGAAGTCCTTTAAAATTTTTTATCTATGTCCATGATTTAAGCTCTCTATTTCTTTCATTTTCTAATTACATTTTTCGAAAATATCCTTTTCTCTATCCCTTAATTTGGCTAATTTTTCCATATAATTTTTCTCTAAATCTTCTCTATAATCCTACATTACTTTTCTGTTTTTTTCTTACTCTTCCATTCGAATTTGGCTAATTTCGAATTCGCGAATTCTTACAATTTCTGTATTCATTTCAGCTTTCATTCGAATTTCAAAATCTCTTTTATATTTTTAAAGTCTTTCTTCCATATCTCCTTAAGTATAACAACTTATTTCTTTTACTTTTTCTTTAAATTAATTATCTACAGAATTTAAACGCTGCTCTAAATTAAAAACTGCATCTGCGTGTTCTGTTTGTGTACTTGAATTGTTTTTAGAAACTCTTTTTTCTGGTTTTAAATGAATTTATATAAGATTTTCTAATAAACTTTCTTTCTAATTTATTTCTTCTATATTCATTATATCCTAAATTTCTTAACGAATCAATGTTTTTTGTGCAAATCCACTTTCTGGTAAATATATACTTTGAGAATAATGGAATTATTCGTAATCCATATATTCATTTATTAGACTTGCTAATAAACGCTTTCTTAATTATTTTTAATTGTCTAACTATTGTATTTATAAATTTTATTATTTTTAGGATTGAACTAATTTCTCCATCATTTTATGACGGAGCTGAGTTTTGACTTAATCTAAAACTCCAGTATTTTTAAAACTTTAAAATAGTTTTTCTTTGTAGTTATCAATGCTTTCATCATTTTGGTTATTCATTTTTTAATAAATTAGTTTTATTTTTTTTATAAATATAAGTCCTTTTTTTATTTATATGTATATATATATTTATTTTTTAAATAAATACATAAAAATTTTAAAATATCAAGTTTTTTTTTTTTAAATATATATATATATATTTTTTTTTTGAATTTTTATTTTATTAATTAAATTATATAAAAAATTAATTATTTATTAAAAACATATTTAAAAAATATAAAATTTATTTTATAAAAAATGTTTATAAAATATAAAATATCTAGAATTTATTAAAAATATTGTTAAAGATTTTATTTATTTTAATATAAAAAATTAGATATTATATTTATTCTCATACATTTAGTCTTAGTTTATATTATTTTTTAAAAAATAATAAATAAATAATAATTTTAATATAAATTATAATTTATTTATTTTATTTTTATTTATTTTATTTTATTTTTTTTTACATTTTTTATTTATTTTTATTTTATTATATTATATTTATTTGATTTTTTTATTAAATTTTATATTTAATTTTTTTTATCTATATTTTATTTTTTTAATTTTTATTTTTGTCAACAATTATATTTCTTATATTTATCTTAACATGTTTATATATTATTTTTTTTATATATAATTAGTTTAAAAAAACATTTTATTTTAATATAAAAATATAAAATTTTCATTTTTATTATTTAATAAATTATCTTTACAATTATTTTTGTCTTTTTAAAAATAATAAATAAAATTATTTGCTTAATTTCCTTTCATATATTATATTTCACATTATTTTTTATTTATTATTTATATTTATATATAAATTTACTTCCTTTATTTGCATTAAATCTCTTTATTTTATTTAATAAATATATTTTTTATTCTTTTATTTTTTCCAACTTAGTAAAATATATTGAAATTGCATTAATAACAATATATTTTTTGTTATTTATACAATATTATAAAAAACTACTTAAAAAATTAAAATATGAACAATTTATATTTTTCTCATATTTAATTTTTATAAATAAATAATTATTTATTTTCTTTTAGTTAAGTTAAATTAAATATGATATTTATTTATTATAATGAAATATAACTTCAAAATATATAAATAAATATCTTATAATTTATTAAAAATATTATCATATTCCATGTTTTTTATAATTTGTCACAATAATATTTATTTTTTGTAGCATTTTTTAATATTTTTTAATAATTTTTATTATATAATTAATATTATATTATTCAAATCTTTTAATTAATTATTATTTTTCAAATATTTGATCTTTTTAAAATACTCATTTATATAAATAAAATAGTTATTTAAGCCTTAAACTATAAATGAATCTAATTTTAATTAGAATTATTATAAAAATTTAGATAATATTTACTTTAAACAATATTGTTTATTTAAATTTAGATTTTATATATTTGTTAGTTTTATATATTTTAATTTTTTATTAAAATAATCATTTTTATAATATAATTTATATTTTTTTTTTTTTTTTTTTTAGATTTTTTTTTTTTTATATAATTCATATTAGAAAGTTTTAAAGAAATGTCAAATAAACTAATATTTATAAAAGAATTATTTTAAATATAAAAAATATTTTCTATAAAATAATAAAATATTTAAATTTAAAATAAAACTTGAATTATAGTGCATTTACAATAAATTTCAAATTATTATCTTCTTTGTTAATACAATAAGAATTAGCATTAATAAGTAAAAAAATAGAATAATTTTAAAGTGTAAAATATAATATCATAGAAATTATAAAAAACTTATACAGTCTTCTGACAAATGGGTAGAAGTAAATAAAATCTAGAAAAGGTAATACGTTTCAAAAGTATTAGAATTAATATATGAAAATAATTAATGATAGATAAATTTTTATAAAGTACCTAAATATTTACAAAAAATCTAAATCAAAAATTAAAACTCAGTTATAAAATATTAAACTAATATAAGGCGATAATTCAAGATAAATTAAAAAAATATTAATTAAAGTTATAACTTTATTTTTAAATTAATATTAGATATAATGTATGATTATAATTTAATTTTTATTGATAAAACTATGATTTTTTTAGATTAAAAAAAACGCATATATATAAATAAGTGAAAAAATGGTTTTAGAAAAAAAAAAAAATTATAAAAAATTAATAATTCTTAGGTATGTTATATACTAAGGAAATTCAGGATATTAAATAATTAGATAATGGGATATATATAATTTAAAAGAAAAAATTAATTGATTTTTGTTCATTCTTTGAAGTATTACTAAAAGGAGTTAGAAAAAAAAATTTAGAGTATGTATTAAATATATAGATTACTAAAGATTTTATTGAAAAACAATAAATATATATAAAAAATATTTATAATAATAAGTTAAATTTATTAAATATAAAAATAATGATATATATAATTATAATATAATATATTATCAAAAATAAAAATTCAAAGCAATTAAATTATATTGAAATTAATTAATTATATATATATTTTTATATATAAAAATAATATTTTTTATTTTATTTTTTTAATAAAAAGTTATTATAATTATTAAATTGTTATAATAAATAATAATAAAATATAAGATAAAAAACATATATCGATTATAAAAAAATTTTATAAAATTTTATATATATATAAAAAAAATAAACTAAATAAAATAATACAAAAAATGTCAAAATTATTTCATATCTTCCCCTCTCAAAAAAAATCACATACATGAATTAAAAATCTATTTAGCTTTATAACATCTATCCTAATTAGTTTCGCACCATGTACTAATACTAATTTCCTCCAAAAGTACTTTAAAATTACTACTCTATAATAGTTATCCAAATCCATTATCTAAATTATCAAGTGCATTACCTTTATTACTAAAAGCAATATCTACCATAATATTCTAAATACACAAGGGTAATTCATTTTCATCAAAACCATAATATTATTATACTTAATAATGTTTTCTTTAATATAGGTGTTGAAAATTTATTCAGCTTAAGTTTAAGAGAATGGAATTTAATTTGTTTGCATATTTTCGAAATCTATTCCTTATTAAATTAAAATATTCTAGACTTCAGTTAAAGTTAAATTCGGGGTCAAAATATTTATAGATTAGTCAGATATTAATGTCATTAGCTTTGAGATATTTTCCTATTACATTATAAAATCGCTCATTTAAATGCACTAACATTTTGAATTTTCATTTTAACTTTATTTATCATTCATCTATTAGGCCTATTCTGAATATTAATCAGATAAACTATCTGTAATATCGAATTATTTATCCGTTTCTTATACTTATATTATTTTTATTTAAGTTATTTTATAAGACTCGAATTCATTATTATGATTTTCATCGCATTTTTTTATTTCTATATTTCTTTGAGGACTACTTCCTTATATATGGAATCTTTATCTTTAATGACTTTCTTAAAACTAGGTAAAATAACCTATATTTTTCATTAAAAAATAAAATATAAAAAATATTACATCAATAAATCCATTCCCAACATATTTTTAAACTAAACCTTAAAAAATTAAATTTATTACGAATCTAAATCTCTACCACAAATTTAGGCCACAAAATATAGTCTTTTATTTCCTTTTAAAGATTAATTTCCATTAAAAAACGCTTTCTCTACATCTTCCAATATTTCCTACTTAATTTCTGTATCCCAATTCTCAAAACAATTTACTTCGATATCTATACTCATTAATTCTTATGTTTAAACCTTAGTATTTCTTCTTGTTTCAAATTATCCCAAATTAACATCCAAAATACCTTCGCAAACAAAATCTTTACACTAGTTTTCTTCTTAATCTGATTACAAATTAACCTTTCGATTATAAAGAGTTTTTAAAAAATTATTATCTTTCGCAAACTCTATCAAGCTTTACGGATTTATTCCTTTATTATCTATTTAGGCATCATATTAAGCCAAAATAATACTCAAAATAAACACAAGTTCCCCTTTTTTCTCATCCAAAAAGCTCCTAGACAAATCCAGATTTGAACAATCAACCAAATCTCCGCTAACTCCTACTAATAGATCCTAAAAAAAACTTATGGAACATTACTTTTCCTAAACCAAACTAATATTCTACCACATAGTATTTTTTTATGAAAAGCTTTTCAAAAAACCAACCTAATAATGCTAATTAATCACCTCTCCATCTTCTACAGACGGACAAACACCCTATTCATATTAGGCATAATCCTTATTTTATTATTCTACGAGTTCCTTTAAGGTCAAAGCAGAAGCGGAAGTCCCTAGAGAGTCACAAATTCCATTTTTAGGATATATAGATTTAACATTACTACATATAATACACTCTGTATGTCCTTTTCCCTAACATTTTTAACAAGAAAAATGACAAATTTCGCATTTAAGAGTTTCAAAATCCCAATAATATCCCAAAGAACATTCATCGCACTAATTTAGGGTATTACATTATAAGCAGTTTTATTTACAAGACTAGCATTCTTTATCTTCTGGGTTATAAAATTAGGAAATAGTACATCTATTTTAAATATTTTACTCATTTTCAGCTTCATCTTATTAATAGATATCAAGAGTTTACTAGCATTAAAATTTATTATCTTCTTATACTGGAGAATAACCTTCGGGACATTAAGTATAGCAATTATATTTAAAATTAAAAGTCTAAATATAAAATTTAAAATCATCTTTACATTTATCACAATTTTCAGACGTATCACTACACGATTCACAGGAAAAAAAACATGTAATTTATTCATCGATCTCCTATTCAGGATTATTATTTTCTACAATATCTTCTTGTTTGTACATACAAAAACCGTCTGAGAGCTCGTATTATAAAGGATTATTGCATTCAATGCAGTCACTATTAGTTTCTCCAGTACATTTAGAACAAGATGAATGACATTATTAACATTTATAAGGATATTCGGTAGATCTAAAAAATCCATCAGGACATTAATCATCTTTACATCCAGTATTTAATGGAGCTTATGAACAAGTATTATTACTTTTAAAAAAAATTAAAATAAAAAATATATTAATATATGAATAAATGAATAAATAAATATATATATATATATAAATATATATTTATATTCTATAAATCTATATATATATTTGTATTTGTATATATATTTTTATATTACTTTAGTGTAAATCCATCAAAGCATTAATTACAAGTATTTTCTTAAGTACATTTTTTACAATATTACGGGCATTAAATACACTTATCATCTGTTAAAAATTATCCATCTATACATTTTAAACAAGCCTTTGACGTTTATATATAATCTTTTGGACATTTACTTTTACATTTGCCATCTAAATTGAAAAATCCTTTATAACATTATTAACATTTAAATTCATCGTCTTAAGAATCATTAATACACATAGAACAATTTACAGGGCAAACTTTACATTAACCATTTTCAAATAAAAATCCTTTTTGGCATTCAAAACACTTTGATTAGTCTTTTTAACAACGGAAGCATCCAGGCAATAATGTGCAGGAAGAACCTCCACAAACTTCAGGAAAACCTTAAGAAGGGGATTGCAATAATTTAGATTAAGTAAATGTATCAAATAGTGAGTTTACAGGAATTTAATCATCAGGATTATTGCAATTCCATATTTTTTAGAAAGCTTCTACTACTTTTTAAGATAAATCATAAGAATTTTTAACTGTGAAAAGGTTATTTTTATTATCATATATAATTCTTTATTAATCTTTTAAAAGCTTAGATTATTAAGGACTGCTACAACCAAAGTAATTTCCTTTACAAAGCTTGCAATTTTCATAAGATTCACCTAACATTTA
Source organism: Ichthyophthirius multifiliis (assembly GCF_000220395.1). Classification (NCBI taxonomy): domain Eukaryota; phylum Ciliophora; class Oligohymenophorea; order Hymenostomatida; genus Ichthyophthirius; species Ichthyophthirius multifiliis. Next base: position 23,008 of record NW_004085970.1, read on the forward strand.
TAATACTTCTTCACTTGCACATTATGAATCCTTTTTACTTTATTAAATATATATATAATATTGAGGAAGTCCTACAAATCCATAATTCATTTCTAATTTTTAATTTAAGATTTAAAATGTCTTCTCGATCTCTATAAGAGTATGAGATTCTAAATATATAGAGTTATATATTGAAGGACCTGTTTGGGAAGCATAATCTAAATTTATGGCGTTTTAGATTAATTTTACATCGCAACATTAGTGAGCTGCTTCCAATATTTACAAATTTAAAGGTTCGGCATTATTTTATTTACCACATGCAGTATCTGATATTATTTATTGAATGCGCTGCTAGTGGGTATTAGTTAGAAATATTAAGAATACTAATAGTATTATTATTAAGTCTTGTTTTTATTTTTTCATTATACTTTTTTTATATTTTGGGTTTTATATTTTTATTTATTTTATTTATTTATATTGTTTAGTTTTTTTGATTAGTTTTTTTTAATTTTTTATATTTTATTAACTTTTTTTATAATATTAATTATTTTTACTAGAACCATGCAATATTTTCATATCTCTATTTTATTTAGAATATAACAATAATTTAATTGAAAAAAATAAATATTTAAATTATTTGATATTTAATTCATAAATTAAAAAATCCTATTAAAGCAATAAAATAAATTTAATAATTATTTATGAATTAACTTTGACTTATATTAAGATAAAGATTTTATAAAATTTATTGAGTAGAATTAATCTTTATTTGCTTTCAATGTTAATTTTGGCTATTATTATTTTATATATAAGTAACTATATATATTTTTATTTATATGGAATTTAATTAATGATGGATGTTATATTCTCTAAAATATTTTAAATATTAAATTATTATTTATTTTAAATACTTTATATTAATATTTAATATGTGATATATTTCAAGTCTTAAATATAATTTAATATTACGTAAATTTATATATATTATATAAAGATTGCGTTTACTATAAAAATTTATAAAAAACTTTTAAATATTTTTGTTTTTATTTAATGTCACAAGGTATTTTATTAATTATTAAATATAAATGAAAGATCATTAAAAATAAAATAAAAAATTTATTTATCTTTATAAATTTAGAATTATACCCATATTATAGTCTTTTTTTACGTACTTTAGATGTTTTCCATATTTTTTTCTTATTATAAATTTAAATAGAGAAACAGCAATTATTTTTTTAAACTGAAATTTTATACTTAAAAAACTAAAACAAAACCTAATAAAATAAATTAAATTTTAAATTAATATATTTAAAAATAAAAAAATTTAATATATAAAATAAAACTAAGAATATAAATTAAAAAACATTTACTTTATTATTTTAAAAAAATTAAATATTTAATTTTAAAACAATAATAAATATTTAGTTTTTAAAAATAAGAAAAATGAAACTTTTTTTAAATTTGCTATTTATAAAAAAAAAAATTAAATTAAAAAATTATTATCTTTTTAAAAATATTATAAATATATATTTAATGAAATTATATTAAATTTATTATTAATATGTTCTAATATAATATTAAAGAAAAATTATTTGATTAAAGTTACAAAATTAATATTTAAAATTTTAAATTATTATTGATAAAAAAATCATTTAATATATAATAATATAAATACAATAAAAAACCATAAATATTAAATATTTTTTAGATTTTTTAATTAAAATTTCATCAATAATTCATTCATAATCTAAATAACTCAATTTAAGTATCCTTAAAGTTTTCTGAAAAATAGTCAGATTTATTTTTTATAGATTTTTTAGGTGCTTTAATCATCTCAGATTCCACAAATTTAATTCTTTTTTATTTAGGAGTAGAAGGCGATTCATAGTCAGTTTTCATTGAAGATTTTCTTTGTATTTTTTCTATTAATATATTAAGATTAAATTAAGATTTTAAAATTTTTTTAGAACAAATTTGTTTGTTTAAGTTTTATTCTTCTTAGTGATATTTAGTCATTTTTTTAGTTTTTTTTTTTAATGTTTTTTAATTTTATTTTATTAATTATAAATTAATGGTATTTTAATTGCTTAACTCTAATAAATATTTAAAATATCTTTTGTAATAGATTTTCTGTATACATAGTGTCTTTTCTATTATCACTATTTAAAAAAAATATTTATTTACATAAAATGTAATAATGAATATAATATATTAATTAAATATTCGTTAAACAACTAATTATAATATTATTTATTATTTTTTCTATTTTTAATGAATAGAAAATAAAAAGTATTATTTCTATTTTCTAAATTTTTTTTTAGTTTAAGTTACAATAATATTAATTAAATTTAAAAAGAATTTAATTTTTATATAGAAAAATTTTATAATAACACAAATGTTCTATATGCTATAAACTATTATTAAAAATAATATTTTATAATATTTGATTTTTTTTTGAAAAAAAATAAAATATAATTTATAAGAAATCATTTTTGGTAATAAGAAAAATAAAAAATATATAAAAATGTTACTAAATAATGAATAATATTTATATTTTTAAACTAAATATATAATTATATAAATTTTATTGTTTTTTATCATTTTTTATTTATTATTGGTTTTTGTAAAATTAAAATAAAATATAATTCAATCATAAAGTTTTTATAATTGATAATCAAAAAAATGTTATAATAAAAATGATTTAATATTATAAAAAAAAATCGAAATTATATAATGAATTATTAAAAAAATTAATAAATTAAATCTTTATAAGTTTTACAAATTTAAATATATAATAATTTAAAAAAAAAATATAGAGTTATTAAAAATCATTTATTTGAAAAATTTTATACATTATTACTTATTTATTAGATGAATTATATTTATATCTCTATTTATATATTTAGTTAACAAATTATAACATTTTTAATAAAAAATATTATATTTAATAAGTCTTATGTTTTAAATAAATAATATATTTGATAAGAATAAATTATAATATTAATAATTATAAAAAAAATTATCAAATATATTAATTAATTTAAATTTATAAAATATTTATAACTTATAAAATAATTAAAATACTTATTAAACTTATATTAATTTAATGTTATTTTATATAATTTTCAACTGAAATATAGGGAGTAAGATTTTATTATTTATAAACTAAGTTAATTTGAAAAAATTATTAAAAAGAGAAAAAAAAAAATGCATAAAATAATTAATTCATCAATTAAAAAACAAATATAAATATATATTGACATAAATAATAATTTTTTTTTAAAAAAAAAAACAATTTAATAAATTTATATTTTTTAAAAAATATAAAAGGCAAAAAAAAGAAATAAAAACTATCATATTGCCAATAAAAAATAATATATGAATTAAAAAAATTAATTTTTTATTGATTTGTAAAACAATAAATATGTAAAAATAAAAACACTTTCGAAAAATTCTTAATCAAAAGTTTATTTATGTCATATTATAGAAAAACCAAAATAAATGTATGTTTTAAAAAAAATACTATTAAAATATTTAGATTTAAAATCTTAAGAAAAGACCTTAGAAGAATATTAAATAATGAAAAAATTAAATCATCCAAATATTATAAAGTGTGAATCTGCTTTTATATAAAAAAGAAAATATCTTTGCATAATAATTTAATATGCTGAAGGTAATAAAATAATAATAAAAAACGTATAGAAATAAAAATAGGGGGTGATATGTAATAAAAAATAAACTAAATGATAAAAAATAATCAAAAATTTGACCAAAATTAAATCAAAATATGGATTATATAAATAATAGATGCATTAAAATATATACACGATAATAAAATAATACATCGAGATATAAAAGCTTAAAACATATTTTTAAACTCAGAAAATAATATCCTTCTAGGAGATTTCGGAGTATCTAAATCTCTTGAATCTACTAAAGATTTATGCAATACTTATGTAGGTATTTATTTTTATAAATTATATATATATATACTTATATTTTTTTTATTAAAAAATAAAAAAAGGAACCCCTTATTATATTGCACCAGAAATTATAGATGGAGACCACTATAGCTTTAAAGTTGATATTTGGAGCTTTGGAATATTTTTCTATTAATTAAATTATTTAAAATATCCTTTTGTAGGGAATAATATATTAGCTGTATATAATAATATAAAAAATTCATAAGTTTAACTGAATCAAACTGTTTCAGCTGATTTTAATAATTTAATATAATTACTTTTGTAAAAATTACCAAAAAATAGGCCTGATATATATTAATTTTAAGGTAAATTGTATTTTTTATTTATATATTTTTTTTAAAAAAAATATATATATACAATATTTTAATATATAATTATATTTTAGAGAATGAAATAATAAAAAAAATACAAGAAAAATTTAAAAAAAATAATAATTTATAATTCAAAAATAAAATTCTGAAAATATAATTTACTCATGCAGGAATTAAAAAATAAAAATCTATTGAATAAATACAAACAAATTAAGACTTTTTACCTTAAAATAATATTTTTTTACGATCTCCATAAAAAATTAGAACAAATTTTAATAAATTAAACATTATAAATCCTTAAAAGAAGTTTGTTTTAACAAATCTTCCTGTTTTAGGAAAAAAAATCATTTCTGAATGCAGTACTAATGATAGCTAAAGTAGTCCAAATTTAATCTTCTAAAAACATTAATCAGAAAAAATTAAAAATAAAAAACTATTTGAAGAAAAAGAAAACTTTATTTAAAACAAAATAAATGAAGAGAAAGAAAAAACAATTAATATGAAAATATTAAAAATATTTAATTAAATAATAAAAATATTTATTTTTATAATTTTGAGGATTTTTCAAATTAAAAAGAAAACTACTAAAATATAACAAAGGTTATTTTTTATTAAAAAATAATATATATAAATTTTTTAATTTAATAGGAAGAATTAATAAAATAACTTGGAGAAAGTTTATATTTATAGTTTATTCATTTAATTGGGAAAATGTTAAAATTATATAATTCTGAATAAATTAAAAATAATCAGGGAATAAAATAAAAATTCCTTAATTATGATAAATAAAATAAAGTTATAGATTATTCTACATTAATTGATAAAATTATATAATTTTATAAATAAGATTATTGAATAATTCTTATACATTAAAACACTAAAAATATGATATATAAGTATATATAAATATATATATATATATATATATATATATATATATTTATATATATATATTTAATATGAATTAAATAAAAAATATTAATATTTTATAAAAAAAAATATAATTGTTTGTAATTTATTTAAATTTATAATCAAAAAATATATCTTTTTATTTTATTTTATTTTATTTTATTGTAATTATTAAAATTATAAAAATAAAAAAAAATTATGTATATTTTAAACATAAATTTTTTAAGATTTAGTAAATAAAAAAAACAAATTAGGTAAATATATATTAAAAATATAAAATAATTTAAAATTAATTATTATTTAATATGAAATTATATATTGAAATTATATATTTAATTATTTATTTTTAAAATAAAATAATTTGAATTCATTTATATATAAAAATATAAATATTTATAAAAATATATATATATATATATTTATATATTAATATATTAATTTATTTTTTCATTTTTTAGCTAACTATTTTTATAATTACAATAATCATTTTTTTTAGTTTAATAAAAAGTTTTAGATTAAAATATTTTTACTTAATCATGATAGTTTTTTATTTTATAAAATTGAATATTTATAATGTTCTTTTTAATTTTATTTAAAGCTTATAGATTTTTTTTTATTTAAATTTGCATCTTCTTTTACATCTTTTAATTCATCTAAAATATCAAAAATAGTATTTTAACTCTTCATAAACTATCCACTTTAAATTAATTCATTTTAATTTTATATGAATTAATTGTCTAAAATCGAAATTGATGAGTATTTTTTTAAATTAATTTATTTTTAGATATATAATTAATCACTTTTCTTTTTTTATTTTGGATTTGTTTATAGCAAAAATAATTTTTACTTTAATTTTTCTAATTTTTCCTAAAGAATATTATTTTCTTTTTTTGCAATTTAATTTATTTGTCTTTGTTTTTCCAATTGCATTTGTATTTGATTCTTTTCCAAAATCTTTTATTTTATCAATTATTCGTCTTTATTTTAAATTTTTTAAAAAGCCTCTGAATTGTTCCTTTATCTTTCAGTTTTATTTTCTTACAAATTTATTTATATAGAAGGAGCATCTTTTCTTTCCTATTGTCGCATATTTATAATTTTTAATATATTTTATTATTTAATTTAATTTAATTATTAATGTATATGTAAATTAAGTTTTTTTTTATAATAATATAAAGATAATTTTAAGCATTATAAAATATAAATTAATATAATTTTTTTTTATGTATTTTTAAAGATTTTTAATTAATTCTTCATATTTTCTTTATATTTAACATTATTAATAATATAATTTTCAAAGATCTTTTTTATTTTTTCTAATAAAGTAATAATATTAATATTAAAAAAAAAAGATTATTAAAAAAAATATAATAAAAAAAAACTAAAGAAATGAAAAAATATATACATGATTATGAAAATTTTAGAGATTTAGCAGTCGATTTAATTTAAGAAAATCCATTCAAAACGCGTTTAGTTGTAAAATATAACCATAAGAAAAGTATTTGTTTTTTAAAAGTTACAAATGATGCAAAAAATATAATTTTGAAACTAAAAGATCAAAAAGATTTTTAGAAAATAGAATAATTTGTTTAAGCCGCATCTAAAATATTTTCAAATCAATTCGAAGATTTAAACATAATGCAAGAAGAGACAAAACCTGAAACTTAAAAAAAGAAAAAATAATAATAAAAGAAAAAATGATAAGTCCTTCTTTATATTTGTTTTTTAATATAAATATTATTAAAAACATTATTAATGTATTAATGTAAAGGAAATATATAGTTTTATATAAAAATGCAATATATTTATGTGCTATTTAATTATTTACTTTAAATAAAAAAAAATTAATAATTTTTAATTTTATTTAAAAAATAAAATAAATATATAATATTTTTTTTAAAAAAAAATATTAAAATAAAAATATATAATTATATACAAATAACTATTTTATAATATATAAAATTAATAATTGTTAATATTATATATTAATGTAAAAAGTATAAAAACAAATATAAATATTTTTGATATAAAATAATACTTAACTTTTGATGTTTATATGGATAATAAATAATTAAAAATAATAATAAATTAAAATATATTTTTGTTTATATTAATAATAAATGAGAATAAAACAAAACAAAAAAATTAAAAATAAAAATTAAAATTAAAAAATATTTTAGACTCATATAATTAATATATATAAAATAATTATATATATTATTTTTTTATTCATTTTTTTTTGTATATAAATCTTTTTTTTATTATTATTATTTTAATATTTTTTTTTTTTCATTCTTCTTAAATCATATTTTTTTTTATTCATTATTATATTATTTTCTTTGTTTTTTTTATATTTTTTATTCCTTTTTTTTAGTTCACGTCTAGCCTTTTTATCTAAAGGATAATTATTTTCTTCTTGCATTTTATTACTTTATTCATTTAAAACTTTTTCTACTATAGTATTTTTTTTTATTTTTTGATATTCTTAGCTTTATCGCGTCTTTATTTATTAAAATAAATATATTTTTCATAATTAAAAATATTTTATACCTAATTTTGACATTTTATATTTTTTATCTATTAAAATTTATGCCTCGACCCATTTATATTTAATTATATTTAAAATTAATTTTTATATTTTTAAAGGAAATTATATTATTTATTTTATATTAATAAAAATATGTAATAAAAATAGTATATATATATATATATATATATATATATATATATATATATATATATATAATTTATACAATAATTTTTTATCTTTAATATAATTTAATAAAATAAAATCATATTAATATATAAAAATTAATATAAATATATATATTATAATTTATATTTATTTTTATATAAATTTTAAAAATATACTATAAATAATATATTAAATTAAAATATTATGTTTTAAAAATGATAGTTAAAAATAATAAAATAATATTTTTAAATCATCATTGAAAAATTGTAGAATTATTTTAACCAGGATATATAGCAAAAAATTCATCATTTTAATTATTAAGATCATTATTATAATAATCGTTATGTATATGATTATCATTATCATTTTTATTATTATTATTATTATTATTATTATTATTATTATTATTATTATTATTATTATTATTATTAACACTTTCTTTAATTTATTTTTTTAATTAATTTATAATAATTTCTTTTTCTATAAGTTATTCTTTTATAGAATTTATATTAAAACTTTGAATTTATTCTAATTTTTATATATCTTATTTAAGTGATATATTTTCTTCTTTTAATTATTATATTTAAATTTCATATTCTTTATTGAAATGATTTTAATCTTTCGAAATTTTTTCATTTAAAAATTGTAATTTGTTTTACATATCATAATTTTCTGTTTCTTAAATTTCATACTTTTTTATTAAAGCTTCATTTTATATAATTAAATTGTTTTTTTGAATTTCCGTCTTTCTTAATTTACTTTTACTTTCTTCCAATTATTTCATTAATATACTTAATGAGTTTTTATAATCTTATTATTATTTTAAATAATGTTCTTCCATTATTTTATATTTTTGTTTATCTTTTCTTATCAGATTTTTGATTTATTAATCTATTTCTTCAGCTCCAATTTTATATTTATTTTTTTAAAAGCTAATTTTAGTTTATAAATAATATATAAATATAATATAATAAACTTATAATTTTCTAATTAAAATTCTTCTATTGTTCCATTAATTTCTTCCTTTGTTAAATTATTAATCCATTTATTATCAAGACTTTATTTCATTTAATCATGTTAAACTTAATTTTAAATTACGTCTTTTAGACTTTCTTCAATATTTGTCAACTCCATTATTTTTTTGAAATTTAAATGAATAATTGTTGCTAGAGCTCTTGGGAAAACTTCAAACTTATTTTTTTATTTAATTAAAATTAATAAATAATAAAAAAAAAAAAAAAACATTTTTTGTTTATAACATTTCATTAAGAATAACAAAAACAGTTGAAAAGTTTAATTAATTCAAAAGAAAATAATTATATTAATATGAAACATATTTTCTTGTAAACTCATATATTTTCTCGATTTCAATTGCTTATGGAGCTTTTTTTTTATGAAAATTATCCACATAAACTCTTATAATATACTAAATATTTTCATCGAATTTAAATTTATGTGGATGAATTACCTCTGGATATAATAAAGAATATATATCTTTCATTATGCAAAAAGCTCTATTACAAGAGGCGAAACATAATAAAAATAAAGTTAACATTCCATGTCCTTTTACGTATATTTTTTTTCTGTAAGTTTATTTCTTTCTAACATATAAGATATAAATGCACGTAATACATTACTTTGGTTTTATTTTATATCTTCTTCTTGTATATTTTATTATAATTTATCGAGAATATCAGCAAATGATATATTTAAATTTTTAGTATTATATACATTTTCTTCATATATGTCTTTTTTTATTTAAATTATATCTAAATTTTCGGAATATTTGCTAGTTGAAAGGTTTAAATAATATTCATAATGTCTTTTTTTATTTTTTATAGAGCTTAAATAAATAAATTATACTTATTTTCTTATATTGAAATTAACCAAGTATTTGATAAATCAGAATCAAAACACCATTTAAGGTTGTTCTTTAAATTTTTTATTATAAATATTATTTTATTTTTATTATTATTATTTATACATTTATCTATAAATTAGAACAAAATAATAAATCAAAAACACAACATTTTCCAATTGATTTTTATTCGAATAAATTTTTTTATTAAACTGTTAAACCCTTTTGATTTTTTTTTTAACAATATTTATAATTATTTAATATGAAAAATTATTCATTTTTTTAAATTAACTTTTTTATCAAATTTAAAACATTATTTACAAGAACATTAATTGCATCTTAAACAAGTTAAAATTTGAGAAAATTAAAATTTTTTGCAACATTATGCACATCTAAAAAGTGTGTTCATTATTTTATTAATATATATAACTTAAATAAAAATATAGTTATTTCTTTATTTATTATAATTATTATATTTTATTAGTTATTTATATAAATAATCCTTTATTAATAATATATAAATTAAGATATATAAATAAAAAAATTATATTAACCTTAAAATAATATTTTATTTCCTAATGTATTATTCTAATATATATATATATATATATATATAATATAAAATTAAGAAGTTATACAATTAATTATATATCATCAACTTAAAAACTATAATTTTTGTTTTATTTAAATAATAAAAAATATAATAATTATTGATTTCTAAAAATATATATTAATTTTATTTGTCTTCTATTTTGATTTATTTATTGATATTTTATATAAAAAAATAATAATTATATTTTAAATTTTTTATATTTAAAAAAAATAATAGTTTATCTATACTTCAATATAATTATTTTAAAGTAAAAATAAAAAAATTTAAAATTATTTAAATAATAAAACATAAAAATAATTTAAAACTTAAAAAAACACAAAAAAAAATGAGTAATCCATTAATGGGTAACATGTTAACTGAAGTGGTAATAATCTAAAAAAATAAATACACGTATATTCAAATATCAAAATAAATAAATAAATAGGTAATGGAAAAAGCCATACGTGATAAACTTAAATTATAAATGGGCTAAAACCAATAAAATAAAAAAGAGCCTAAAGGCATAGTAATAAAATCCCGTCAAACATAAAAATCTTGTGAAAATTCCGACCTTTCTGATGATGAATTTTTCGACGAAGAATCAAGAAAAATACTCGATAGAATGAAAGCTGAAAAAATTGACGAATTAAATAGAAATAATGCCCAAGTTTAGCAAAAGAAATAAGGAATAGGTGAGTATAGATAAATTAATGAAGATGAATTTTTATCCAGTGTTACTAAAAATAAATTTTCTGTAGTTCATTTCTTCCATAATGATTTCGAAAGATGTAAAATTATTGACAATCATTTAATTTAAATTGCCCAAATACATCCTGAGTGTAAATTCTTCTATTTAGATGCAGAAAAATCTCCCTTCTTCATACAAAAGTTGGCTATAAGAATGCTCCCGACAATCGTATGTTTTATCGATGGGGTAGCGAAGGACAGAATTATTGGATTTGAAGAACTTGGAGCCAAAGATGACTTCAAAACTATTGTTTTGGCAAGAAGATTGGTTAAAAGTGGTGTTATGGTACCTTAAAATAAAGACGAAAAAGGTTTTTCTATGAAAATTAATAAAACTAGAATTAATGAATATAATAGTGATGATGATTATTCAGATTGATTAAACAAATATTCTTCTTCTTTTTTTTATTTTTTAATAATTAAAACAAAAATATTTTTTATTTTTATTTTTATAATAATTAAAACAAAAAAAATTATCATCATTATCTTTTTTATTCATCAATTAAATTTTTTTAAGATATATCTTCATCATTAAAATTTTATAAAATAAAAATTAATTTATTAAACCCGTCTTTTTAATTATTATTATTATCATTTTTTCTATAAAATTCATCGTATTTTTCCCATATAAATTCTTCAGGGTTCTTAACCAAAAAAAATAACTCCTATTGAAATTTCAGTTTATTAAATTCATTTTCCTTATCCTCCTATCTTAATACTTAAATTATATTCTTAGTATAATTTTCTAAATATTCTTCTATAAATTAAGCGAATTTCTATTTTTCAATACTCTAAGTAATCACTTATAGAGTTATTATTGTCGCCTCTACGATTGTTTCTTGTATTTTTTATTCCATATATTACTTTATTTTTCTTTTCCAAACCTCGATGAGTCTATTATTTCCTTTTTTGAATAATGTTTTTAAGTATTAATCTTGTGTTTCTTTATCTTTAGAATTTTTTAGTAAATCTATGAAATTGTTTCTAAGGACTTTGTAGGCTATGGTTGCTAGACCAAATGATAGGATGATATTTTCTTCGATTAAATAACATATGATATCGTTTTTGAGAATTTTTGATATTTTTTAAGATGGCTTTTAGATTAGTTGAATTTTGTTTTGTTTTATTTAATGAAGGATTTATTATTTATCAATTTATTATTTTTATTTCATTTTAATTTTGTTTTAATAATCATAAGTAAATAAATAATAATTATTAGTTTTTTGTTATTACTATATTGCTTAAAATTTACTAAAAAAAAAAAATAGAAGTAAAAGCTAGTTAAAAAAAAATTAATATAGAATATATAAAGGTTAAATAAAAAAAATATCTTTTTTAAAAAAATAAAATGTAAAATATGATTATAAATTTAATTTTTGCTGTAGATTAAAATTTAACAAAAAAGCATTATTTATGATAAAATATATAATATTAAATATTTAACAATTAATTAGTTATTTATTTAAATAAATATTATAAAAAAAAAAAAATTTAAAAATATTATAAATGAATAAATAAATAAATATATAAATAAATGCATATAAATAAATAAATATAAATATAAAAATATAAAAATAAAAAAAATATATATATTTTATTATTATAAAAATAATAATATTTTAATATTTATGAATTTTTTTATTAAATATTTTTAGATTATCTTTTATATAATATAGAATTTATATAAAATACATTTTATTTATAATTGAAAATAAATTCTTTTTATTTAATTAAAATAATTTTTTTTATTTTTTTCATAAATAATAATAAAATTTTATAAATATAAAACTTATATAATTTTTTAATTGAATATAAATTTTTAATTTTTTACATTTAAATAAATTAATATAATTTAATATTTATTATATATTAAAAAAATAAATAAATCACATAATATTTAATCTATATATGAACTATTATTTTTACTAATCTTATTATAAAATTTACAAATTTTCTAATCTAAAATTAAATATTTTAATACATTACTTTTTTTTTATTATTTTTCAAAAAAATTATAAAAATATAATAAAAAGATTTATTACTTAAATTTTTTCTTTAAAAAGTTAATTAATATTAACATCTTCGTATAATTAAGTTTTTCTAAGTAAAGTTTTCCTTTCTGATCCTTCATTTTCACACATTCTTGAATTAATAGCTTAAGTATTTTTTATTTATTTAGATTAATTATCATTTATTATCTACAATCCATTAATAATTTTACCAAATATATACTCATAAGTCAAATTAAATAACTCACCTGAAAAACTACATATAACCTACATAATAGCAATAATATTAATTTTCGAAGTATTTTTGCTTTCTACATATTCCATATTTCTTATCCAATTTTTTATAAATTCATCAAGATTATATCCTTATTCTAAAAAATAATAAATCTATATATATAGATTTTTTTTATATAAATAAATTACACTAAATAAATTAGAAAATCTATAAATAATCCGCAATAATAAATCTATTAAAAATAGTTTACAAAACACTTCTAAAAGCCTAAATATATTTAATATTAGCATTAATTTTTTAATTAGACAAATCTTAAATAAGTAAATTTAAAATCTAAGTTTAAAACCCTTACCCTTCATTTAAAAAAACACATTAAGATGCCCTTTATTTAATAAAATTAAAAGCAAAGTCCCAATTAAATTAAAAGCAGTTAATTTAATTTAAACACTCTAATATTCATCTACTTCAGTCCCATTTTATGCATAATTATTTGCAATTTCATATTTTTTTAAAATAAAATGCATAATCTCAACAGAATCACAACTTATAAACCCCAAAAGTAAATATTCTTCAATAATACTAATACTTTTGACAATAGAAAGCTCTTCTTGACTTTAAATTAATAATTAGATGTGTTTTATAAAATTTATTTCATCTCATTTTCTATATTTTGGTTTATTTAATATTCTTTTATAATAAAATGCCATAATTTTAATATGTTAGGATCTAAAACTCTCTTAATTAACACATTATCTATAAATTATAAAGAAAGTTTATACATCTCTGGCATATAATGTCCTCTAGGCATACAGGCTATCAAATTCATAAACATATCCACCAGAGCTTCTTTTAATAGATTATTTTCTGTTTTTATTAAATCCAATAGAGCTTTATTATTCAAAAGATCGAACAACTATTCATGTTATCCTTCCGCTTTTTATAAAATCAATGTAAGAAACTATATTAAAGGCCACTAAGTTGATGGCTACTCGAATTTTCCAAGAAGAGATTCAATAACAGGTGCTAGTTTAGAAATGATATTCGCAAAATCTAACTAGACATTATTTTTAATAAGCTTTTAAATACAAATACAACATTAAAATTATATCGAAGGTCTATTATTTTCATTAATAATTTAAAGTAAAATTTAATAAATTTAAGTAAGTGTATTTGGAGGTAAATAAATGAACCATCTAGAGATTAAAATGGGAATTCTTTTGGATGAAAAAGGTAGTTTTTTTATATTAAAATATAAGTATTCTAATAACGAAAAAAAGTTAATTATTTAAGTAGGTTCTACGTTTAATTTTTTTAATTATTTTGGAATTAAACCTACTAAAGCGAATATTCCATCTTAATATTATATATCTATACATGTGTAATTTGCTTTTTTTTTATTATTATTATTAATATATTTTTTTAATTTTTTACATTCAAGTAAATTATTCATTAATATTTATATTAAGGTTATTGTTTTTTCAGGAAAACGTATAGTAAGTTACTCTACTGCTGAAATGGCTAAATTAAAAATTGAATTTTCACAAATATCAGTTTCTAAATCTAAGTAATTTTCCTCATCTTCATCTTATCTTTCTATTTCTTCATCTTCTTTATTCCCTGAGGTGTAAAAGTTAGGGAAGATTTTTTAAATCGCCATATTTAAGATATTTTCGATTTCATTTTAACTGAAAAAACTCACAAATTATTAATTACAAATCTATTAATATTATTTTAATTGTTCTAAATTTTTATTCTTTAAATTTGCTTATATATAGTTTTCATTATTTGTATAATAAACAAATTATTTACAAGTTTTATAAAGTGTAAAAAATCCGCATTTAACTAAAATTTCGCTCTTATATTTTTCTGTTTAAGTAACTAAAATTTAAATCAAGCTTAAATATTCTTATAATATTTTATAAAAGGCAAGAGGATATTATACTTAGATTTTAGTTAAACCCAAAAGAAGTATTTTTAATTCTTTTTCAAAAAGTTCATTTAAATCTTAATTTTATTAATTTTCTTCTAGTTTATTTAATAAGTCGGAAATTTTTAATAATAAACATTGTATTATATGTGTTACTGATTCCCTTATTTATTTATTTTTAAAAATAAAAAATATATGTAAAATATATTTTTTATTTTTAAAAATACATCTATTAAATAATATTAAAGTTGGCTGAAAGTATTGAAAAACACATCATTTTATCAAGCGAACATGATGTTTTGGCCAATAACAAATATTATTTATTACTAGGATGTATTTATTATATTATAGTATTTATTTGTTCCCATATAGAGTATATAATTGTAGTTAATTTACTTTATTATTATGTATGTTGTATTTATTTTTTTTATTATTCTTTTAAAACATTTTAAAAAGTTTTAAACAAATTCTATGTTTATTATTAAAATAAAATTTCTATGTTTCTTTCTTGTAATTAAATCTATATTTATTGCATTAATTATTCAATATAAACATATAATTAGCTAAATATTAAAGGATGATCTCCTTTTACTATTAGGCATAAACAATCATTTAAATGTTTCCGAAAACTAGGAGACTATATTGTATTTAGCATATTTATTAAATATTCTCGAATTTATTTTTTCGGTTATTCACATATAGGATCTTTAAATTTTATATTTTTAAGAAAAATAAATAAATATATATATTATATATATATTATATATATATATATATATATATATATCATTTTTTAACTTTTTTTTTACTTTTTTTTTATTCTATTGGTTTTTTCCAATATCTTTTTATTACATTTTTTAAATACATAAAAGAAGATAATTTAATAGTTTAATCCTTTTTTAAAAAATATTAAATTTATAATAAATAAATAAATAAATATATTTTAATTTCATTTATTTTTTTATTTACATTTGATTATTCATAAATTTATAGTAACATTAATGGAAAATATGGATGAAACTCTTTACTTAATAAATAATCATTTGCTTGTTATCTTATATTTTCTTACTGAGAATTATAAAATGATTTTAAACATTCTAAAATTTCACTTTCATTAAGCTATTCTATTTTTTATTATTAATTTATAATATTCATATTTTATTTAAAGTTCAATAATTTATTTATATAATATTTTTTGTCTTATTAATATTAATATCATTATTAGTAAAAAAATAAATAAATATAAGTATATAATTATATATGAATTTATTTTTAATAAATACAAATTTTATTTTATTTTTAGTATTTACATTAATATAATAATAAAAGTAGAAAAACTAAATATTTTATTAAAAAAAATAAAATAGAAAATATAAAGAAGAGAGAAAATATAATAATAATTAAAGAAATAAAATTAAAGATTATATTTTTATAAAGACAAACAACAATATTGTTATTTAAAAAAAAAAAAAAAAAATCATCATTTAATTAATTTTTAATTATTTTACTATCTTATTTCTTAATAAAATTTTTCTAAATGAAACATAAAACCTCCATTAGGATTAACTTCTTTTCTATGTTTTTTTATTTCCTAATAAGCTTCTGAGCATCTAATATTTTCTTTTTTCATTAAATAAGCTATACAAATAGTAGGACTTCTTGAAACTCCTTTGAAGCAATGAACCAATACATTAGTTTTTTCCAAATTTTCATTAATAAATTCATATGATTCGTAAAAGTCCTTTTTTATATCATAAGTAGAACAATCACTTGCGCATATTTTATGATGATTTATTTATGTATTTTACTCATACTATAATTCGTCACAATCTTATACTGTTAAAACTGCTTTTATATTATTTTCTTTCAAAAAAGCTAAGTCACATGCTGCTTTTATACCACCTAAATATAAACAACCATGCTTTTTTTCATTATTATGAGGTTTTATTTAATATACCATATCTGCATATGAAGGATTTTCTTATACGGGCTATTCGTCAAGTTGTTCGTTATTTTAAATTATGTTTTAATTCATTTTTTTTTTATTTATTTGATTTTTTTTTTTCTCTCTTATTTTTTTTATTTTTTTTATTCTTTTTTTTCTTTATTAATATATTTTTTTTTTGTATAAATAATTTTTTAGATAATATAAGTTAATGTTTTTAATAGCCTAGTTTTAAATATTATTAAGATTTTTTTAATAAAAAGAAATAATGTTTATCATTTAATTATAATAATCGAAATTAGATTAATAAGATTCACATTTTTATTAATAGATTTATAATACTTAACAAATATTATATTAATGTCAAATTTAACTCTAAGCTAGTATTATTTGAGTTTATAAATTAGACTTATTTATTATTTAATATAATTTTATGAAGATGAATTAATTAAAATAACTTTCTTAATATTTTATTATTTCTCTAATTTTTATAAAAAATTAAATATGGTGAAAAAAAAAATGGATCATGGTCTTATTTTTTAGATTAGGGTTTTATAAAAAAAATAATAATAAATATTTTATTTTTGATAAAAATAAAAAATTAATAATTCTATATATTTAATCTACATATATATATATTAATATTTTAATATTTTCCATAATAAAATAAAAATAAAAAATATAATTAATTATTAAAAAGTTTTAAACATAAAAATTATTAAAATATTTAATTATAATATTCTATTTATAATAAAAAAAATTATTTTCAAGATTATTTAATTTATTAATTATAATTAATCTAATTTTAATTTACAAATCTTAATTAAAATCGTTATTATAATAAATTAACAATTATAAAAGGTAGCATCAATTGTTAATATATTTTTAAAAAGTAGAAAATAGTATATTAATTTTAAATTAAGATTTTAAAATCAATCAATAATAAAATTTCTAGTATTATTTAGAAAATAATTAAATAAACTAAATTAAACTATTAAATAAATATATATATATATATATTAAAAAGGTAAATTTTTTGACAATTTTTTTTAAATAAAAGTATTATTAAACAATTATTCTTTTTCATTGATATTTTATATGTAAAGATACTTTTAATAAGTTTTAAAATCAACTAAATTTAAAATCCTAATTAGTTTATATTTTATTAAATATAATTTTTTAAGTATTTGGCTTTTTAATTTTATTATATCACCTGAATTATTTTTTTCACATTAAAATTTCAATTATTTATATAATTTTTTTATAAAAATAACTATTTTTTTAATTTCAAAAAATTTTTAAATTAGTTATTTTATTTTTAATTTTTACAAAAAAATCATATTTTATAATATAATTTAAATTCTTAAATTTATTTTTAAAAAAGAGATAAAATTAGATGATTAAAAGTAAAATTAATTATGCCAAATAATTTCTAAAAGATAAAGAATATAATGAAGGGATAAATCATTTAATATAATGTTTAGTAATTGATGAAATAACAGATTAATAAATATCAAGAGTTAATTACATAATTTCTAATTATTATTATGAAAATAAAATTACTAAGAATCGTACTAATATGCAATAAATAGTATTATTTATAATCATGAATATGAAAAAAGACAATAACTATTATTTAATATATATAATGAATTATTAAATATTTAGGATTTTAACTAAAGATAATAAATAATAAAAACAATAATAAATAAAATAAAAGAAGAAAAAAATTAAAAATAAATAATTTAATAAATAATAAAATTAGAAATTAAATAAAATAGTGAATAATATATAAATTAATTATTTTTATAATAAGAATTCAAATACAAAGATTTATTTTAATTTTTAGAAATTTTAAAGTTCGAAAATGAATATATACTTATTAAATTAATTTAAAAAGAAAACATATAAAAAATATTTACAAGTAAAATTTAAAAAGAGAAAACTTTAATAAAAATAATGGACATTTTTCAAGAAATTTTCTAATAAAATAACCAAATTATAATAGAATAAATAAAAAAAGAAATAAAGGATGATAAAAACACCATTTTATTTAAATTTTTAATAATTTAATATATAAATAATCATAATTTTGGAAAATAAGAATGGTTTTTAAATATTATTGATGAATATTTTTAAAATAATACTATAAAAGAACTTTAATTGTTATACATATGTAGTTTTAGTGAATAATTATAATTAATTTTGTTTTAAGAAAATATTCAAAAAAATATAATAAATAAAATAAATGAGATCGAAAATAAATAAGAAAGTATAATTTTATTAAAAATATTGACAAATTTTTCTGAAAATGATATTAAAAACAATAAAAATGTTGATTTTTTGATTAAAAGCTTATAAATTATTCTAAAAAAAAATCAAAAATTAGAAAATGAGTTTTTAGATTAAATTTTGGAAATTTTTTCTAATTTTTTAAAAAGTTTACATATAGAATTAATATATTTTTCGATTGAATTTTTGAATATATTTTGTTTATAATAAAATTATTTACATAATATTATTGAAAATAATTAAATAATAAAATAAATATTCTAGATTTAAGAATATTTATTTAATTTATATGCAAAAAAATAGTTAAATGAATTTATATCGGAATTGTTTATTAATTTATATAATATATTATCAATTTTAAGTTTAAATAGTAATTTTTTAGCAAAAAAAATTAAAAAATGTATCATGAATGATTAAAAAACTATATATTTGCTGATAAAAAATTCTAATAATGATTAAAAAAAAATTAAATTTATAGGAAAAATATTATTTATGTAATAAAATTTAGCAAATAATGCAATTACAAATTAATAAAAGAAATATATAAAAAGTTTAATTGGAAATATAAAAATTGAAAATAAAGTATTAAAAGAATATTTAGATTATGTTTTAAATTGAGAAAAAAAAAAAAATATATATATATATATATATATATATATATATATATATTTATATAATAAATTTAATATATCAAAATACTCATAAAAATAAATAATTCTATTTATAATTTTAAATTTATATTATTATTTATATAAAACAAAACGAAAAATATATATATATAAATATACTTTAAAAATTAAATTAATGTATTTTCTTACAAAAAAAAATAAAAAAAATTTATTAATTCATTTTCTTATTTATATTTCCTAATTATCTTGTAAATTATTAGTAACTCGTTCAAGAGCATTTTCATACTAATCTTTTAAAATAACAAGTATTTATTAAGTATTAAATTCATTTTCAATTTAATTTTAATAATTATATTTGTTTTTATTTTTCTAATTAATTTATAAAGTATTAAGTTATTCATTTAAATCTTATAAGAATTAATCATCATTGATATTTTTATCATTATTTGAATTTTCTCTAACTTAGAAAGATTATGGGTTTTAAGGATTTTGTAAATAATCCTATTAAATTATAATATCTTTAGCTGTCGAAACATTGGAATCTTCTTAATATTTTTTTTAATTTAAGAAATAATACACTAATAATTATTTTATTTTAAATCAAATTATTATTAAATATCTTAAATAATTTAATCTTTGTAATTTTCAAATTAACTTCTTAATAAATTAATTTCTTTTTTAAACTTTTATATTTCCCTTTCCAGACATCCAAATCTTTTTTTAAGCAAATAATATAGCTTTTATTCTCTTCATTTTCTTTATTTTAATTATGCATTTATATAATTCTCTTTTATTACTCTACTTTTATTTCTAATAATTCATTTACTAATTTGTCTTTTTCCTCAAATATTAATTCACTTAAATTTTGTATTTACTCTTTTTCTTTTACTAATTCTTTTATTATATTATCTTTTTATTAGGTTATATCGTTTATTAATAAATATTCCTTTTAATTAATTGTAATATAATAATTTATTATTTTTTAAAAATACTTATAATAATTATTAAATTTTCTATTCATAATAATTCCTTATTTCTTCAAATTCTTATTAATAGTTAATATTTTATTTTTCCATTTTATTTTTTAATTCTAAGAAAATTTAATTATTAATTTATTAGGTTGCACTTTCATTTACTTTTTTTTTCAAAATTTTAATTTATCTAACATATTCATTTAATTATTAATTCAAGAAAATTACCTTATCTAACATATTATTTTGTCCATCTATTAATGATCTTTCTTATTAACTATCTGTAAGTTAAAAATTACCATATTTATCTATTTTTACAGATATATTTACCTTTAATTATTAGCTACTTTTTAAAGATGAAACTGATTATTATTAATTTGGATTATTTTACATATTTACTTATTAGTAAATATTATTTTCTTATGTGCTTTTTTATAATTAATTTGATGATTAAATATTTTTTGAATAGAAATTTAAATTTATTTACTATTATTAGGGTTATAAATCTGTACTTTAAATAATATTTTATTAATTTAATAATTAAAGATTTCTGTTCTAAGAAGAAGATAATTAATTTAAACATAATTTATATTATATACTTTTATCAATTGTTTATGATTAAATTTAGATAAAAACATTCTAATCGAAAATTTAATCGTCCTATTATATTTATTCATTAAAATTATTTATTGAATCGCTTGATTATTTTTATTTCTAAAAATTTATTAATTATTTATTATTGTATTTAGTGTATGGGAAAAATTATTATTATTATTATTATTATTATTATTATTATTATTATTAATATTATTATTATATTTAATATATTTATTATTATTAATTATTTATTATTTATTTTTATGAATTGTTTTCTTTCTCTTCTACTTACGAACCAAATAAAATTTATAATGAACTTTATTATTATGTTTATTATTAATTATTATTTTATTTGTCTATTTTATATTAATTTATTTAATTTTATAATTAACTTTCTTATTATGTTTATTAAGATATTTATTATTACATATTTTGTTCATTTTATTTATTTAATAAATGTTTTTTTAAACATTCTTATAAATTTTATTATATACTATTTTAATTTAAAAAAGAGTTTTCTTATTACTTTTATTAAGATATTATATATTATTATTATTAATAATTAGATTATATATTTTGCTATAAATTTATTTATTATTATATTTGATATTTTTTTTGTTAATCTTATATTTTTTAAATTTATTATAATTAGGTATTAATTACACTATTATCTTAAACTTATTATTATTAAGAATTAATTAATTATTAATTTTAATAATCATTTAAAGTAGAATTTTATAATTATTATTATTATTATTATGATTCAATTATTTATTATTATGTATTACTTAATAATTATTATTATTTACAATTAATAGATTATCTTTATTAAGTATTACATTAGGAAGTATTATGTATTTATTATTATTAAAAATCTAAATTATTATTTTTTTGATTAAAAAGAATAAATTCATTATCTAATAATTCCTTATTGTATTATTAATGTGATCTTAAAGAGAGTTCTAGTGTTTCTTTATTCAATTATTTATCATTTATTTGCATTGAATTCGAATATTTTTAACGAATTTATTAATTTTTTATTGATTGTTATTAAAGAAGTTATTCATGAATTTCTTATTTTTTAAATTCTTCTCCTTTTTTTTGTTTATTATAATATCTTAAATTTAAAGTTTATTCTTTGAAAATATTAGGAAATTTTGAAAATTAAATATTCTATAAAGATTTTTATTTTTTTCTTATAAAAAATAAATTTATTATTAATAAAAATTTACTTATTTTTGTTGATTATTTTCTTAATAAATATAATATTATTAATTGAAGTTTAAAGAATTAAAACTTTCTTCATTTTAAAAACTAACATATAAAGGTTCGTTTCTTGTATTTGTAGATAAGGACTATGCTCTATTTTAAATAATAGATTATATATTTTATTATTATTATTATTTTATTTATATTTTTTGTTTATTTATTTCTATTTCTGAATTTATTTCTTTTTAATTTAAAGTTTTTATTTATTACTCTTATACATTTATATTTTCTTATTGATTATTTAAATTACCAAAAAGTTTGTTTATTTATTATTTCTCATTTTTATTATTATTAGTTGATTTAGACATTCCTCTTAAATTATTTCTTTTTTTTTTATTTAATTTTTATTCATTTTCTTAATTTTCTATTTCTTTATCTTTTTTTATATCTTCATCTTTTTTTTATTGTTCTTTTTTTTTTTTTCTTATTCCTCTTCATATTCAACATCTTCTTCTCCTTCCTTTTCTTCTTATTCCTAACTTTATAATTCATATTTTCTGTTTGATTTCTTCTTCAAATCTTCTGTCCATTCTTCTTACACTAATTTTTCGTTTTCTTAAATTATTTTTGAAGACTCTTTTATATTTTTATTATTTTAAGGGCTTATTACTTATTCACCTTTTATTCTTTTTTATATAATCTTGTTTTCATTATTTGAATGTTTATCTTCATTATATTATTCTATAATATGATGAATTATATGTTCATAATTTTGCTTTTATACCTAAACTTCTTAATTTTCATATTTTTAAAGTTAAATACTTTACATTTTTAAAGAATATTTTACTGAATCAATAATACTATTATCTATATGATCATGTAAAATATTAATTTACTTTATATTTTGTTTATAATATATTATAATATAATTATTTATATTTCATACTTAATTTAGTTTGGTTATATATTATTTCAAATCTTCATTTTCAGTTTTAAGTTCAGAATTTTCAATCATAAAAATTTCAATTTATTAAAGTTAGTGTTCAAGAGTATTATCTCTATCTTATATATTTTTCGAAAAAATTTTAATTCTTTTATTTAGTTCTTCTATAGATTCCTTATATTAGTTATTTTATTCCTATTAAATTAGTTTTTGTTCTAAATCAGTAATTTTTCTTTCTAAGCTTTTTATCTTATAAATATTATATTAATTCTTTAAATCTATATCATCAAATCGTATTTAAAGTTTCTCTTTTTCTAATTTTAAAATATCGATTTCTTAATTTTTACATTGCATTTCTTCTTTTTATTAATCTATATATTAACGCATTTGTTCTTATTTTTCATAACATCTCTGTATTTCATCTTAAGCATTTTCTATTTCTTTCATTGCTTATTCGAATTCACTTCCTAATATGGCTACACTGTCTAAAGCTTTATTTTAAACCCATTTTCTGTTAGGAGATACATCTCTATTTTTATTTTAATAGCTATTTTTATTTTTTAGTTTTTACTTTTTTGTAGAAGAAGCTTGCATGCTTGGACTTTTGTTATTACTGACTTAAAGTTGTCTTGGAGGTGTTATTGGCTCGAGATTTTATTAACCTGATATTGATAATTTTTTTAATGTTTTTTACATTTTTTAACTATCTATTTAATTTTTTTTATATATTTTATTAATTTTTTTTTTTTTTTTTTATAAAATTTATTTGAGTGTGTTTTTTTTATTTATTTTTTATTTTCGTTAAGACATATTTTTTTTTTACTATTATTTAATTTTTATTTCTTTTTGTATAAAGGTTATATTTAAAATTTAATATTTTAAAAATTCTATAAATAGATTTATATATTATTTAAAATAATAGAAAAACTATTTATTATATTTTATTTTATTGTTTTAATAATTATAAAAAAATAGAATAAAATAAAATTATTTACAACTTGAAAAAAAACAATTAAAAATTTTAATTTTATTTTTTATACAAATAAAATTCTATATTAAAAATAAAATGTAAATTACAGATATTAATATATAAAATTTATATATTAACTTATTCTATTAATATTTATGATATGAGGAAATTAAAAAAAAATATTAATTAAACTTAAATTTATTAGATTAAAAATATAAAAATATCATAAATATTTAAATATTAAAAAAATACATATGATTAAAAAAAATAAAATATTATAAATATATAAATAAATTATTAAAAAAACTTAAAATAAATTTTAAAAATAAATTAATAATGAATACATAAAACTCAATATTAAAAAAAAATATATATATATATATATATATATATATATATATATATATATATATAATATATTTTTTTTAAATATTTCTTTTAAATATATCATTAAAAACTTTATTTTTATTAAACTAAAAAGAATTATCAATTTTAAGGATATTATTCTAGAAATAATAGCTTTTATTTTTCCACAAGTTTCATTAAATCTTTAAACTATTCATTCATACCTTCATAATTAAGTACAGCAACTACACTAATTCTCGGTCCGAATTTTCCTGTAAAAGCTTTTCCCAATCTAGCCCTATTACAAGCATGTATAACAGTAATATTTTTACTTTATGCTAATTATATAATTTATACAACTAATTAATCAGATCCATTATCAAGAGGACAAATCTATAGATTAAGAGCAACAATAATACATTTAGGTTTTCTATCTTTATTTGAAGATTTTAAAGCTGAAAGTACTTCTCGAAAACCTGCAACTATTCTCTTTTTAGCTTTTTTTGGTTCTTTTAATTTCTTCATAGCTTGTTTATATGCTAATTCATTTATTAAAATTAAAATTTGATTATCTATTTCTTAACAAGGAATATTATCTACCCAACTAATTTTTATTTTTTTAATTTTTAATTTTTTGTTTATTTATAATTTTTTTTTTTTTATTTACTATCTTAGTGTCATATTATTGTATTTTTTTCCTTCAAGGCATTTTTTTATATTTATATTTTGTATTAAAAATTAAGGGATTTCTTTTATTTTTTCTTCTTCTTCATTTTCAGTTATATATTCATTATCTTCTTGTGATTTTTCTTCATTGTTTTCAACTTTTTATTGAATTTGCATTTCTTTGTAAGCTTTTAGAGCTAATTTAATTTTTGATTTTTTCTTCTTTTTCTTTTCAATAAGTTAAAAATCTAATTAATTTGCAGGAACGGCTTTATATTTAATTCTTTTATTCAAATGAGGATTTTAGATACCTCTTTAAGCTCTAAAAACAGCTATTTCTTTGGAAATATTTTTGATATAATTTAATCTAGTAAGTTTTTTTAAAAATCGTTTTCTTCTTCTTTCATTGTTTTTCTCTTCAAGTTCTTTTTTTAACTTTTCTTATTATTCTTATTTTTATTTAATAGTATTTTTTAATTCTTTTTATTATTATTCATATTATTTTAATTCATTTTCTGAAAAAATATTGCTTTCCCAATTATCTTTTGGAGCTTTTAAACTGTTTAATAAGTTTAGTCTTTCTTTTAATTATTCAAGTGTTTCTTCAGGTTATTAACTTTTTTTTTTTTTTCTTATTTTTTTTCTTCTTCTTTATTTCATTATCATATTTTTACTTTTATTCATCAGGTTTTTCATCTTATTATGTTATTTCAGTTTATTATTATGTTTAATTTTCTTAATTTTATTAAGGATTTTTTATAGAAATTCTTATTTATTTTTAGCTTTTTTATATCAATTTTTAATTTTCTAGAAGATTTTCAGACTAATTTTTATCAGAAATTTAAGGCTAAATTTGGATATTTTATTAATCTTTTGTATTATTAGATTATATATTTTCGTTTTTTTAGTTATTGTTTTGGCTTTTATTTATATTAGAATTTATAATTTGGTTTGTATTTAATATTGAGTTCTGGCTTTTATTTTATATTTTATTTTAGACATTGTCTTTTTTTTAATTTCTTTCGGCTTTATATTTGTTTGTGTTAATATCTTAATTTAAATCTTATATTTACTAAATAATTATGTTTTAGTTTATATTTTTGTTATTTTATTTTGGTTAATTATTATTATTTAAATTATCATTTACATTTTTTTTTTTTTAACTTTACCTGCCTTTAGTTTAAAAATCAGATTATTTTTGATTAATTTCAGAAAAACTTGCTTATTATTCTTAGTTTTGGATAAAAGTTGGGAAAATTGGAGTGAATATTGATGATTGTATATTTAGTTTCTTTTAATTAATTTTTTATATCATAAATTCTTCTGGAACAAATTATGAACTTGCAAATTTCATTTACTTTTTTTATACATTTGATGTATTTTAATTATTTAATTAAGGTAAATCATTTTTCTAAATATCAATTAATTATTATTAATCCATAAAATATTTTTTTTAATTTTTTTATTAAAAAAATATGTTTTTATTTATATTTTTCTTATATAAACAAATTAATATAAATAAAGGTATTTAATAAAATAAATTTTATAAAAAAGAATGAAATAATTATAATTTAATTTTCTTATAGAAAAAATAAAAATATAATAAAATTTATATTAAATAATGAAAAATGATATAAGATAATATATATATAATATTAAGATAAACATATTTATTAAAATATATATATATATAATATATTTATATATATATATATATATATACAATTTAATTTGTTATATTTATTTAAAAAATATTTATAATATATTTTTAATAATATTATTTTAAGTTTTTTTTTTAAAAAATGAGTTCTAATAATTAATCTTTTACCGAAAATTAATGTTTTCAATAAAATAAATAAAATTATAAAATCAAATAAGCTATAAGACTAAAAAGCAAATCACAATAAAATAGATGTAAAGAAAAATATTATGTTAACTATTTTGTATCACATAATTAATCCAGTTAATTATTATTTGCAAGCTAATAAGGTATGAATATTAAAAACTCATATAAATCTGAATAAGATGAATACATCCTTAAAAAAAAAATTTAAAATGAATATTAAGCAGAATCATTTTAATTTGATTAAGCATTTGGAAACAATATAAGGTATTCATTTTTAATTTTTATTTTTTTAAAGAAAAATTAGTTAATGTCAATTATATAAAAACTATTTTTAACAATCAGTATAATAGTTATTTCAAGGAATAGATGCATGTTTTTTTATTCATGGTTCTTCAAGGTAAATAATAACTATATTTTTTTACAACAATAAAAAATATAGTTCTGGAAAAAGCTATACTTTAAGTGGAAATGAATAAGAAAAAGGAATAATATTTTTATGTTGCGAAGACATAATTAATTTATTATAATATCAACAACTGTATTAAAATTAAAGTTAAGATTTAATTAATTTTCGAGTTTCAATATATTCTATATATAAAAACTAAATATATGATTTATTATGTCCAAATAGTAAAAATATAGAACAAATGGTAAAAAATATTTAAATTTACACTTATTAGTATATAATACAAAAAATAAAAAAAAAAAAGAAAAAAAAAATAATTTAAAAAAATGAAAACGAATATAAAATAAAGAATTTAAATAAACGTAAAATTAGATAAATTGAAGATTTTAAATAAATATATTCACTTGCAATATAAAATCTCCTTTCAGTAAGCGAAATTTTAAACGAAAAAAATTTCTATGGAAAATCCCATTTTATAATAAAATTTGACATAACCTAAAGTTTACTTGAAGAATCGATCCTTTCATTAAACTCGGAAACAACAAAACATTAAAAATTAACAATTATAAGATTAGCTGATACTGATATATAAAATGAAAGAGAAGGAAGTAATAATAATAATATAGGAAATGAATATTTAAGAATATTAAAAAGAATATTTTTTAATAAATATATATTATAAGATTAAATTAATAATTTATTTGTTTAGAGCTTAAGTTAGAATATTAATGAAAATAGCAATTTTTAAATACTTTTTTGTTTAAATGAAAATCCTTTGAATTAAGAATAAGATATGAATGATATTATAGAATTTTAGAATTTATTTTAGGAACTTAATTAGACTAAAAAAAAGAAAAAATATAAAATTTTACTGAAAATTCTTTACAAAATTTTAATATTTAAGCATTAACTTAAGAAAATAATCCAAGTTCTACTCAAAACTTTACAAGGATTGATAGTTAGAGAACTTCTAGATATTAAAGTAATTTATTCGAAAAAATTATTGGAGAAAGTGAAGAATTAGTAGCGAATATTTCCAGAAGTTAAAATAATTTAGAAAATATAGATTTAAATAGAAAATAAATTTGGTCTGATGAAATGATGAAAAAAATAAAAACTCTTTAATCTTAAATTTAAAAAGAATAATCTTAAAATAAAAATTAAACTAATTTTTCTTATTGCGAATCTTTACTTTAGAATGCTTATAATATGCTATAGAGAATTAATAGAAAGTATATATTTTTTATTTATTTATTTATTTTTTTTAAAAAAAAAACAAATTAGGAATATGAGTTTGGATATAAATAACTTTAAAGAATAGAAAATAAATATTTAAGAAAATTCAAAAGATATATAATAAAATATTAAAAGAAAATAAAATATTATAGAAAACGAAATAATAAAATAATAAACATAATATAGCTATTGTGACGATTAAATTATATAAACATCTAATGTTTAAATAAAAGAAAAATTAAAACATATTGAAGAACTAAAATAAGAAATTATATAATTATAGAATGAAGCAAAATTAAATAAAAATAAAAATAAAGATTTCGAATTGAAAGAAGAAAACTATAAAAAAATGGAAAAATAATTAAGAGAAATGAACGAAATGATACGATAAAAATGCCAGAAAAAAAAGATAAAATTAAGTTTTTGAAATAATAATTATTAAATTAAAATAACAATAACAATAATAAAAAGTAAAAAGAAAATATATAAAATAAAAATATTTTTTTTAATATTAAAACAAACAACTAGCGATTCATATTAAATAACTTAAAAAAATAAATAACTTAAGAATAAAAGTATAGATTTTAATCAAAATTTGAGTTAAAAAAATTCATATATAGAATAAAATACAGAAAAGTAAAATAATTAAGAAATTACTTATCAAGTCAATGCTTTATTAAAAAGAGTTGAAGAACTAAAAGATTTGAATATTACTTTAGAAGCAAAAATATAAAAGGATAGAGCTTTATTTGAAAATTAAAAGAAAGATTTCAAAAATTAAATCGAAGAAGTTAAAAATAGAAAAAAATAAAACAAAGGAGAATATTAATAGATAATAAAAGAATTAGAATAAAAAATAGAATTATTAAAAACTGAGAATAGTTAATTAGAAAATATAAATCCAAAAGACTATAAATATAAAAATTAAATCAATGACCTTTAAGAATAAGTAAATTTTTATTTTTTTATATTTATATATTTTTTTAATAATAAAAAATAGAATGATGAATTATAAATTTAAAATAAAAAATATTAATTTATTATTAAAGATTTGGAAGAGTAATTATAAAATTAAGAATAATAATAAAATGAAGATTAAAATTAGATTAAAAATGTATATATTATCTTTTATTTAAATTTTTTATTATTTAATAGTATAAATAAAAAAGTGATAGCTAAAATTAAATTATTTCTGAACTAAAATAAACCTAATAAGAACTTGAAATAAAATTATAAAAAGCTTAAAATTCATAAAATAATGTAGTCTTTTTTTTATTTTAATTATTTATATTATAAATATAAAAAGGAATTATAAATTATTGAAAAAAGAGTAGATGACTTGGTTGAATAAATAACTTAACAAAAGCAATTAAACGAAGAAGGAAAATAAAAAGAAGAAAAATTTAAAAAAGACATTTAAAATTTAAATAATAATATAGAAAATTTAAAAGAAAAATACTACAAAGTTAAACATTAAAATAAATAACTAAAATAATAACTTAAAGATGTAAAAAATATATATCTATTTTAAATTTTATATAAAAAATAGTAATAAGATGTTAAAATAAATAATAATCAAACAGGAAAGGAAAATAAAGAAAGACAAAAATCTTGGACATCTTTAAGATCTTAAGAGTCTAAAGAAAATAAATTAAGAGTATTTAAATATAAAAAAAATATATAATATTAATTCATATATATTTATATAATATTTTTTATTTCATTATTTTATAACAGGTTTTAGAAGAAATATAAGGTTTAATCTAGAGTCATAAATAAAGTAAAAAAGAATGAAAATAATTATAAACTTAATAGTATAAATTAAAAAAATATTTATAATAAATGAAAAATATTATTTATTAAATAAATTATTTTTTATTAATTTAAAACTAACAAAAAATACATTAATTTTTTTTTTTTTAATTAAATAAAATATTTAATTCATAAATAAAAATTATAATATTAATATTTTCAAATATTTGTTTTATTTATTATCAATAGCCGATAATTTGATTAATTAAATTTTCACATCCTTCAGGGATATCAGTTTCTTAAGCAACTGATTAAGCAATAACTAAAGCAGTCTTTAAAACAAAAAAATATTTTTAAAACAAAAAAAAATATAATATTAAAAATACTTAAAGATCAACCAATTTAGCTAAATACAATAATAAATGAAAATCTGAATATTTTTCAAAAGATTTTTAGTTTTTGAATTTTTATAAATATTTTTTAACTTCCATAGGCTATAATATTAAAAAAAAATAAAAATTTTAAATAAAATATAAAAATACGCTTTATTATTATCTATTAGCAACAGGAAAATCTGCATGTTTAATAATCGAAAACTTATTATGATTAGAATGTCCATGGGCAACATTTACAATGAAATAATCAGGTTCAAATTCTTTAACAGTCTTTCCCCCGACAATAATTTACGGTAAAACATCAGTATCATTAACCGGATCTCTAATTTACATGAATTTTCTTCTTTCACTTTCTCCAAATATATTATTTTTTTCCATTATCTAAGCCTAATCTGACACCATATAGACTTCAGGTCTAACTTCACTTGGATTATCTTTACCAGTTCTAAGTACTACACTAATGAAAGTGGAAAAAGGATACCCAGATTCATGTAGAACTCTATATTATTCTTAATATTTAGCCGCCATTCTAATTTCATGTGAGCAAAGGAATGTATCATGATTGATGGTAGTAAAAGCCCAACCTATTTTTTCCAAAGTAAGTGCTTCAGCGATTTAATCAACATATTATTCATATTCATCATATAATAATTTGAAACCTGAAATATCACCTACTTATGGAGGTTCATATATTGCTTCTATTATTGCCCTTACACCTCCTTTATAATTCGGATCTTCAGCATAATATCCATATAAAAAACCCATTTTTTATTATGTGTGAGACGTCTAAGTCCATGATTATACGAAATTTGAAATCTCCTTCACATTCATAAATTAAGCAAAATCTACATGCCTATATGGCTATCTAGCTATTACGCAACTTGGAGGAAGGCATTTATTACACATTGCTTTTGGCCAAGCCTCGTGATTTTTGCAAGTTGTGTCAACTGTCATTCTTTGCTTTTTTATATTTTTTTAGAGAAAAAAATAATATAATAATTTTTACTTCTGAAGGAGGCAAGCAATTCGAGCATATTCCATCTAAAGGGTGTTAGCCTTTACATTTAGATTTTTTTTCTTCTAAAAAATAGGTAAAGGATACGTGCTTTACATTTTGAATCAATTCAGAATTTATACAATGTGAGCATTTACCTGTAGGACCATGCTAACAATTCCATTTTTACCTTTCTTGTTTTTCATCTTCCTTTTTAGATGTATCAATACAATTTAAACAACTTCCTTGAGGACCATGATTACATTTTCTTTTTTTTATATATATATATATATATATTTTTTTTTTCTTTATTTAGAAGTGTTATTTTATTATTTTTTACTTTGTTTCTTATACTTTTAAATCTTTTTTATCGCTTTAGACTTAGCTTGTATTTAAACAATTTATGCATCTTTAATTAATGGTATGATTACAAGTGGAAGAAAGAATTCTTTATTTTTTTATTATTGATTAATTTATTTTTTGATTTTTTACATTTCATTTTATTTTTTTTCTTTTAAATGAGGGCTTTTTTGTTCAATTTCCATTTTCTACTGTGTTTATTTTTCTCTTAAAAATATTTCAACGCCATTTCTTTTTTTAAATTTTTGATATATCTACATATAAAAACTTATTTATTATTATTACTTTAACATTGGAATCTAACTAATTAATGTTTTATCTGTACCTTATAAAATAATTTTATATTATTAATCATAGTAAAGTTGATAATCAGAAGGTGCTAAAGTAGTAAGTTCTTGTATTTTTTATTTCAGTTAACCAATAGAGTCTTAAAGTTTAATGGATACTCTATTATAACCTTTTGAGGAACGAATTCTTAAAACTATTTCTTGTTATTAGTTTTGCATTTTATTGATTCAAAATTTTATTTTTATTAATAATTTTACTATATCAGAGAGTATTTTATATAATATTTCTTTTTTTTTAAAAAAAAAAAAAAAATAATAAAAATTATTTTACATATATATAATTTTTTTTAATATTAGAATAAATGTATTATAATAAATTATGAATTTATTCTTAGTTCTTTACTTTACAGTAATAAATATATAATTATGATATTTTTTCAAAATACTTTAAATTATTTATTGTTTTTTGTAAAAAAAAAAGTGTATTTAGATTTAATTATTAATAAATCAAAAAAAATATTTTTTTTATAAACTATTTAACTAAATATTACTATATTGTCTAATATGATTAATAAAATGTAATTTAATATTTTAAAAAGTTTAAATTAATTTTTATATATAAAAATATAAATAGAAATAATTTTTTTATTTATAAATATTATATTTCATGATGTTGTTTGTCTGTATTTTTAAAAATAACTCTTTAAATAATAAAAAAATGAGGCAATTTTTTATCTCGCATTTTATTGTAATATTGTTTTCAAAAAAAAATACAAAAAAAAATCAAAAAAAACATCAGAATAGTAATATATGTAAAAATATAAAAACTATTAAAATTTATTAAATATATTTTAGTAAATGGCATAAATTTTGACTATTATATTTTAAAAAGTTTTAAATGTAGGAGTTTTATACTATTTAAAAATATTATTAAACCTTAGGATAGAATAGAGTACATGAAAATTCTATAATTTAATTTGAATTTGATATTTAAAAAACTTTTTAAAAAATAATAATTAAATTCTAAACATTACAATGTCTAAAATTACTATAATATAAAAAAAAATTGGTAATATATTTAAAAATTTAAAATAATAAAACATAAATCAAATATATAAATAATGAATTTGATTATTTTTTACTTTTTCATTTATTATTATATAAACGTGCTTATTTTCAAAATATATTAACTTTATTATTTTAAATAATATAATGTTTTTTAATGAATAAAAATTTAATTTCTTCATTATTAATTGTTAATAAAAAGTAAGAAAATAGTAATTATTTTTTTAATATTTATATAAATTTATAAACAATAGATAAATTATTAGAATAAAATTTAAAATAATTTATCTTATATGGTATTTATTTATTATATAAATGAGAAATTTTGTATATTTTTAATATATTATTTACTTAATTATAAATTAAAATGTCTTTTTTTAGGTTATATCATTAATAAAAATAAAATAAACTAAATATTTTAATCATTATGTTATTAAAAATAATTATTCTATTTTAAAATAATGAATACAAATAAAATACTAATTATTATATTATAAAAATCCTTAAAAATAATTAACAAATCTATTAAGTTTTTAAAAAATTTTAAAAAAATGAATTCATATTAAAAGTAATTTCTAAAAAAATTGCTTCTTAAAAAGATGAGTAATTTATAAAATAGTTCAATATATATATATATTATATTTTATTTTTTCTGTAAATTCCATAATCCATTTTTCTCACTTTTTTTTTTTTTTTTTGATTAAGTTTTTAAAAACATGTTCTGTTTAGTACTTTTTTTATTTAAAGCTTTTATATATAATTTAGGTACTATAGCGTTTGATGAACTTTCATAAACAATAGTTTAATTTTTTAGGGGCTATTTTTGATTATATGGAACATTAAAGGAAATAGGTTGGCGATAATAAAAATAAAGCTATTTAATATTTATAGTTAAATGCTTAAAAAAATGAATTAAGTATTTGAACAGAAATGCTTATATATAAATTGGATTAACAGTAAAAGAAATTTATTTAGTAGCAAAAGATGCAATGCTGATAGATATACGCTTAAAAGGGAAATTGGAGGCGTGATTAATTTTCATTGAAAAAATTTTTATTATAGATATCTAGACTGTTTTATTCTTTTTTTTTATAACGAAAAAAGCGCTTTATTTTTTGAATTTATTGATAATGAGAATATAAAATAAAAGACTTTATGTTTATAATTTATATTTAAACTTATATTAAGTATAAAAATAAGTTTAATTTAATTATTATTTATATCAATAAATATTTGTATATTTTAATTATTTTTTTAGTCTAATAGATATAATATATTAAATTTTAAATATTAAAAAAACACAATAGTTTAATTTATATTATAAAAAAAATTAGTATTGATATTTTTAAAATAAATTTTTAAAAATTCAAAATTAATACTATATGAAAAGAATTAATTTATAAAGTCCGAAAAAAATAAAGTTACAAAGTCCTTAAAAAATCGATTTATAAAGTCCAAAAAAAATATTTTTATAAAGCCCTAATAAAATAAATATTTAAAACCAATAAAGAGTTATATATTCCGAAGGTATAAATCAACGAAATTCATATTTATTTTACGTAAAAAAAAAAAAAAAAACGAATAAAATTAAAAAAAAAAAAGGATAAATTACCGAAATTTCAAGAAAACAGCAATACTTTATAAAATATATAAAGCAAAAATCTATTTTTAAATAAGCCAAAGATATTTAAAATATCGACTAGTAGATCACCATCTCCAAAAATGATAAATTTATCTACTAAAATTAATAAATCTCCTCTATAAATTAACAAAAATGAAAATAAAGAAATTAAAAAATATTATTTTCCTTTAAAAGATGGTTTAAAATAATAACATTCACTTCGAACTATTGATACAAGTCAAATAAATAAATAAAATGAAGAAGAACACACATAATTATAACCAAAAATATTTAAATAATATAGTGATTAATAAGGAGAAATGCCTTAAAATATAATAATAGAACGCAAAAGGAAAGAATATGCCAAAAACGATGTAGAAGATTTGATTAAATAAGAAGTTAATTTATAATAATTTATTTAATTTTCATTTTTATTTTTTTGTTAATAACTTAAAGAACATAGACTATGATGAATATTATAATTGGATGGATTTAAAATTATTTTATGATAAATAAATGGATGATTATAATGCACGAGAACAGATATATTTTGTAAAATAAAAAAAAATAGTTATTAAAGGAAAAGCTTTTATAAAATAAGGAGTTTGGAAGAAATTTACTTTAGAAGATTATTGTGAATAGAAAGACTAATTTTTTATAAAATTCGAGGAAAATGGATGTTATGAATATTTTGATAGAATTTATTTATATTTTGAATGTGAAAATCCCAAAAAATTTATTTAAAGGTTATCTGGTGCTTTTTAGTAAAGAATAAAGAGTGACTCACTAATTAGATATAATTATATTATCGATAATATGCCTCTTTAAGATTTGTAGGAATTAAATCCTTATTAAATTAAAAAAATAAAGGATTTAGTTTAAATTAAATAACTTTAAAACATGTAAATAGCATCTCTACTTGTAGAAATTAATAAAGATTTTTGTAGAACTATGAATAAAATGATTTTTGATTTACATTTAAAAAATAATTTTGTCTAATAATAGGATTTTTTTATTGTTAAAAATTTAAATAATTTAAAGTTTATTTATAATTAGTCTTAAAATAAAGCTTAAATGTTTGGTATTTAGTACTTAATTTATTTCTTTTTTGTATTAATTATATTTTTTTTATTATTTTCAAGGGCATATTTCAATAAATAGAGGAGATACAATAATTATTTAAAATAATTAAAAAGTTGAGATTGAAGAATATAAAGGATTTAGAAAATTATTTAAGGACTTTTGTATTGATTCATTGCATATGAAAATAGAAGTTTATAAAATAAATTTAAATAATTAATCTTTATTTTAATTCAAAATAGGTTGTAAAATCATTATAATAAATAAAAGATGAATGCTTAAAACTAAGCTAAGTAAATGTTTTTAATACTAAATTTTAAGGTCCTTTTGTATTATAAGAACTTAGATATATTCAAGAATCTGCAAATAGCAAATTAATGCATTATATAAACGATGTTTGGGTATCAAATGTGGAAAAGATTATAAATTAAAATTTCGAAAAAGTAGGAAAAGGTTGGTATAATTTAAAAGAATCAAACAGTTAAACATATAATTTTAGTAAATTAAAAAGATTTTTAACATTAGTTAAGTTAATTATGTAGGTATCACTAAAATATTTACTTTTAAAAAAATTTTAAATATTTTTTTTTAAAAAAAAAAATAAAGGATTCTATATATTCCTTAATTTATGAAAATTTTAATATTTTAGAATAATATATAATTAATTATATTCCAAAATAAACATAAGTTATAAATCTTTAAAATGTTATTAATATATATAGAACAGAAAAATAATAAAAGGCTTTATTTATTATTGATATTGTCAAAAGTTAAACCGAAGAAGAATATTTATATGCGATAAATCCTGATACATATATATAAAATATATTGAATTTTTTTGAAAAAAGTAAATATTTTTTGTTTTATAATATTTTATATAAATCTTTATTAAAAAATATAAAATTAAAGCACTTTAAAATATAAAAACTATACCAGATATTGAATCCATAATAATGACCTAACTATATACTAGTTTAAGTTCAAAAACTTATTTGAAAACAATATAGAAACCTAAAGAAAAACCTTTTAAATATGGATAAGAATCAAAATACAAAAACTTTAATTAAGAAGGTACTTGGATATGGAATTTATTAGATAATTTAAAGGAAAAATTAGAAGAGGGAATACAGCCTTTAAAATTATATTTGAGTAAATTTGAAGAATTCAATGAAATTATGAAATTAAATACCGAAGAATACATAAATAAAATAAAAAAATAAGGAATAGAGTGTGAAATAATCAAAATATAAACAGAAATAGAAAAAGTAAAAAAATAAAATAAAAATATATTTAAATTAATCTATACAAAAGATATATTAATAAGAAGAGAAAATAAAAAATCAAATCCCATAATTAATAAAAGTATCCTATTTTTAAATCTGTTCAAAGGAAGCGTTAAATTATTTAGCAGAAAAATACAATACATTGAGAAATAAATTAACGAGCCTAATAGTTCTTCGCGCAAAAGAAAATACATTAAAAATATACAACTCGTACCATGCGATATAATAAAACCTATAAACCCATCCAAAAGATATTTTCCAATTATCCGAAATGCGAGAATATATTTAAAAATTGCCTTCCCAAGTTGATATTCTGAGTCTAAAATTTGAAGAAGTTTCCAAAATATATGATATTTTAGAGAAATATAACTATATGTTATCCAGTGATGATTTTGATAAAAGATGGCATGTGTTCGGGTCTGCTTAATAAATGTATTCTTTAATAGAAATAAGGAAGTAGGATTTGGAAAAATTAGGGTGCAAATATTAGAATTAAACAATGGAAGAATAAGAAGAATTTAATGGAAATTTAGAAATATTAGAAAAAAGTATATAAAGTCTATATAATTATAATGATTTGAATATAAATGAATATCTATATCATAAAGTGAATAATATACAAAATTAACTTATTTAATATAAAGATATGGCCAAAAGATTTAATTTAATGGAGATTCTTTATAAATAAAAAATTACTAATTATGAATTTTTAGATGATATGAATTAAGAATTTATACATTTTTATTATTTATGGACAATTGCTTTTTAATGGCCAAAAGATGAGGAATTATGGAAAAGCTAGTATTGGGAAGATTTAGAAGAATAAAAAATAGCATTTTAAGTTGAAAATTCATTAAAAAATATAGGATAAGCTTTACGTTTTTTTCGAGAAAAGAAAATGGAAAAAATAGAAGAAATAGCTTCGATTGTAAAAAGTTGGATTGATTCATTTAATTTAGTTTTACCTTTAATTTTAGCTTTGAAAAATAAAGGAATGAAAGAAAGACATTGGATACTTATTTCCGAAAAAATTAAAAAGGAATTTAAATTTAATGAAAAACAGTTTACTATTTAAAATTTAATAGATCTAAATATAATTTCAAATGCAGAATATTGTATTTAAATAGGTGAAAATGCATTTAGAGAATATAGTATATAAAATGAAATAAAAGAAATGAAATAAACCTGGTAAAATCTTTGTTTTAATATACAAGATTACAAAAGCTCAAGCATTATAAAAGGTTTTGATGAAATTCAGTAAATATTAGATGAACACAGTTTGAATAGTTAGAGTATGCTTTTTTCACCTTTCAAAAAGCCTTTTGAGGAAGAAATAAATGAATGGAATGAATAACTAAAAGTTATTGGAGAAGTATTAGAAGAATGGTGGAAATGTTAAGAAAAATGGATTTATTTAAAACCTATATTTGAATCTTAGGATATAGGTAAATAATTACCTGTGGAAAGTAAAAAATTCAAAATTATAGATTTGGCTTGGAAAAATACTATAAACTAAGCTAAAATTATAAAAAATGTTTTTCAAATTTGTCTATAGGATGGCGTTTTGGAAAGATTTTAAGAGGCAAATAAAAATATGAATAATATTCAAAAAGAATTAGGCAATTATATAGAAAAAAAAAGAGAAAAATTTGCGCGATTATATTTTATAGCTGACAATGATTTAATAGAAATCATTTCCTAAACAAATAATCCTTAGGCAATTTAACCTTTTTTAAAAAAGATATTCTAAAATATAAACGAAGTATAATTCGATGAAGGAGTTAATAAAAAAATTATATGTATGTATTCAGAAGAAATTGAAAAGGTCGAGTTTTTTTAATCTATAGAAACCTTTAATCAAAACGTGGAAGACTGGATGATAGAATTAGAAAATCAAATGAAAATTTCAGTCCGAATAGCTTTAGAAAAAGCCTTATTTTACAAATAAAATAATATCTAAAATTGGATATTAAATAATACTGGATAAAGCATTCTTACATCTTCCATTATAATCTGGACGAATGAAATCGAAGAAATAATCTAAAAAAATAACGAAGAAAATTAATTAATGAATTATTTATAAAAAATGGAAGAATAATTAAACTAAATAGTATATTTAGTACGCGAAAAAAACCTCGAAACAAAAATAAAAATAACCTTAAACGCATTTATAGTCCAAAAAGTGCACTGTAAAGACATCGTGGAATTTCTTTTTAAAAAAGAATCTATTTAAAATATTCAAGACTTCAATTGGATAAAATAACTTCGTTATTACTACTCCTAAAAAAACCTACAAAAATGCACTGTAAAATCAATATAAACCTCCTTTCCATATGGATTTGAATATTTAGGCAATACATTAAGACTTGTAATAACTCCTTTAACCGATAAATGTTTTATCACACTAATGAGTGCTTTGAAACTAAATCTAGGGGGTGCCCCTTCTGGTCCTGCGGGTACTGGAAAAACCGAAACAGTGAAAGATTTATCAAAAGCCCTAGCAAAATAATGCGTAGTATTTAACTGTTCAGAAAGCATGGACTACATTATGATAGGGAAATTCTTTAAAGGACTATCAAGTGCAGGTGCATGGTGTTGCTTTGATGAATTTAATAGAATCAATATAGAAGTACTATCTGTAATAGGACAATAATTATAAGTTCTTTTAAATGCTAAAGCCTAATTTTAATAATTTGTGGAATTCGAAGGATCTTTAGTTCGCTTAGACTTCTCCTTTAGTATGTTTATCACTATGAACCCTGGTTATTCTGGCAGAACAGAACTTCCTGATAATTTAAAAGCTCTTTTTAGGCCTGTGGCTATGATGATACCTGATTATGGGATGATAGCAGAAATTTTGCTTTATTCTTTTGGATTTAAATAAGGAAGAATTTTGGCAATGAAAATTAAATAATTATTTAAAATTGCTTCCGAAGTTATTTCTTTTTAGGACCATTATGATTTTGGTTTGAGAAGTTTTAGAAGCGTTATTGTTACTGCAGGCATTTTAAGGAAAGAAAATGAATAAAATGAAGATTTATTGATTTTTAAAGCATTAAAAAGTGTTAATTTGCCGAAGCTTTTGCCAGATGATGTTCCTCTTTTTACCAATATACTCAAAGATTTGTTTTATTAGGATACATTGGATTAATTAAGAGAAGATTAGGATACTTTGAGAACAAAAAAGGACATTTTAAACCATTTTTAGAAGAATAAAATGCAAATCGAAGACACTTTCTTACAAAAAATTCTCTAACTTAACGAAAGTCTAAAAGTTAGACACGGTTTAATACTTTTAGGACACCCAGGTAGCGGAAAAACAACCAACTATAGAACTTTAAAGAAAATAATAGGTAAGAGAGTTCACTGTAAAGTAATAAATCCAAAAAGTATTAGCCTAAATTAACTATATGGATATTTTAACGAAAACTCTCATGAATGGAATTTCGGAATTCTGGAATTTTTGATAGTTGATTGTTTAAAAAATAAAGAAAGCTTAAATTGGATAGTTTTTGATGGTCCTATAGATTCCATTTGGATAGAATCATTAAATACTGTATTAGACGATAATAAAAAATTATGTTTGAATTCTGGGTAAATTTTTAGCCTAGATAATAATATTTCGTTTCTTTTTGAAGTGGAGGATTTAAAATTTGCAAGCCCGGCAACTGTGAGTAGATGTGGAATAATTTATATGCAAAATAATTGCATTAGTATTAAAAATTTAATTGAAAAGTGGAAAATTAAAATAAGATAAAATAATATAGGAAGTTAGTAATTAACTAATTTGTTAAAATAGATTGATTTTTTGATTGAATTTTATATTAATTAATCTTTTGTGAAGTTTCTAGATTAAAATTTGAATTTAGCAAGATTTATGAATTAAATTTTTGAGTGTTTTCTTAATTTTCTAACT
The DNA here is from genome assembly GCF_000220395.1 of Ichthyophthirius multifiliis. Lineage (NCBI taxonomy): Eukaryota > Ciliophora > Oligohymenophorea > Hymenostomatida > Ichthyophthirius > Ichthyophthirius multifiliis. The sequence goes on from NW_004085970.1 coordinate 65,061, forward strand.
GCATTTTTCTTTGAAGATTTTTATCTTTTGCAGGAAAAATTAATTTTGGAAAAAAATAATAATAATAATAATAATAATAATAATAATAATAATAATAATAATAATAATAATAATAATACTTAATTTAATTAAGGCTTATTTATGATTTTTGTTTTTTGTTTGACTTGGAGTTTTGGCTCATTTTCTGATTAAGAAAATAGAAAAAAATTTGATCTTTTTATAAGGGAAATTACATAATAAAAGCAATTATTACCTCAAAACTTATATGATTTTATCATTTAAGTAAAAAATAATGCATTAGAATATGTTCTTTGGGAAAATTTGAATTCTTTTTCTATATTATAACCTAAAATGGAATATCACAAATTAATAATACCTACTAGATAAACAATTCAGAATAATTTTTTAATAACTAAATTATTAAAAAATGAAAACAACAATATATTTATTTTAGGAAACTCAGGAACTGGAAAAACCATTTTGGCTAATCTTTTAAATTAAAATAATGATAATGATAATATTTTTATTAAAATAAGTATTTCCCCACATACCACATCTAATTTTACATAAGAAAGTATAGATTCGAAATTAGAAAAACGTAAAAAAGGTGTTTATGGGCCTCCAATTAGTAAAAAATGTATATTGATTGTTGATGATATTAATTTAGCTAAAAAAGATGAATAAGGTAATTCTGTGCCTCCCTTGGAACTAATAAGATGATATTTAGACCATAAGGGATGGTATAGTAGGAAAGAGTTAAAATTCATTTAAATTTAAGATGTTATTGTAATCGGAATTGCAGGTATTTCAGGTAAAATGCGATTTGTTAAAGATTTTAAAGACATTTTAATAATATTTCATGCATAGATTTCTAATAAGATGAACTTTTATCCATTTTTTAAGAACTCGTAGGAATTTTTTTACAAAGATAATAATTTTAATAATCTCATCAAATTTTGTGTTGAGACATTCTTCTAAATAAAAAATAAATTTCTCCCTACCCCTGGAAAGCCTCATTATAATTTTAATACTAGAGACCTTTGGAGAATTTTCCAAGGAATATGTACTGCAAATAATATATTAAATAACATCACAAATGTAGAATAATAATATAATTAAGAAACTATACAAGAATTGGTTTTCATTCATGAATGTTTTAGAGTCTTCCACGACAGATTAACAGAAGAGAAAGATCGGGAAGATATGAGGAAAATAATATTGAAAAACTTCAAAAAAAATGATGATGTATTCTACTAAAATCGTTTGATATTTACCTGTATGAGAAATAATTAGAAATATTTACAAATAAAAAATATTTCCGAATATTCTTAAGAACTAGAATATATCTAAAAAGATTATAATAATGAGACTTCATCTTTTATTTTAAACGGTTTAAAAACAAAAATGAATTTACTTATGTTTGAAGATGCATGTGAACATATGGCCAGAATCGCCCGAATTTTGAAATTTCCACAAGGTCATGCTTTTTTATTAGGAATAGAAGGTACTGGGAAATAAAGTGCAGCAAAAATTGCTTGTTTTTTAATGCAAATAAAAATTTTCTAAATTGATTTAATAAAAAATTATACTTTTAGGAATTGGAGGGATGATTTAAAGAATGTTTTGACATTTACAGGTATTGAAAATAAGTCTATAGGTTTTATTTTAAGAGATACATAAATTTATTAGTATTCTTTCATAATGGAAGATATTAATATAGTATTGAAAAATGCTGGTGAAATCCCAGGGCTTTACACTTAGAAAGATTTAGAAGAAATTATGTAATCTTGTAAATACGACTGTATTAAAAAAAGTATATAGATAACTAAATAAAATATCTTTAATGAATATTTGAATAGAATTTAAACAAACACTCATTTAATTATTATTTCATCTCCTTAACACATTAAATATTTTGCTCCATATATAACTTCTTAATGCTTAATTAATTCATTTTTAGAATGGCCTTAAGAAGCTTTAATTGGTGTAGGAAAACTTTAATTATAAAATTTCCATATAAACGAAGAAAATAATGAAGAAAACATAAAAAATTAAAAAAATATGGAAGATTAAGAAATAAATTAAATAACATTAGTATTGACCAAAATACACTAAAGTGTGTAAAAAGCAAGCATTAAATTTAAAAAAGAACTCAATAGAACAAATTATGTTACCCCAGCCAGCTTTTTAGAATACATAAGTACTTTTAAAAATTTGAATATTTCCAAAAAAGAAGAAATCGCAAATTCTATTTCTAGACTCAAAAGCGGGCTTGATATACTTGAAGAAGCTAATAAATAAATCAAAGAAATGGAAGCTGCCCTTAAAGAAATGTAACCTTAATTATTAGCAGCTTAGATTGAAACTGAAAAAATGATGGATTCTTTAATTGAAGAGAAAAATAAAGCTGATGCAAAGCAAAAAATAGTTGCTGAAGAGGAACTTATAGCCTCTTTATAATAATAAGAAGCCACAAAATTAGCTCTAGAAGCCGAAAGTAGTGTTGCCGAGGCTAATATAATCCTTTCTTTGACTTTAGCAGAAGTTTAGAAGCTAAAAAAGGAGCATCTAGTAGAAATAAAGGCTTTAGGAAGTCCTCCTTAAGCCGTGAAAATAACTCTAGCGGGAGTAGTAATACTAAACACTGAAAAAATAAAATAAAACGGCGGAGAAATAATAATGCAAGTAAAAGAAGGGCAATAATTAACTATGAAAAAAGAAGAAAACTATTTCGAAACTGCAAAAAGATACCTTTTAAACGACACAAGAGAACTACTTGAAATGCTAATGAATTTCGACAAAGACTCCATTTAATAATCAACTATAATTAAACTAGAGTAAAAAGTACTTAGTATGCCAGAATTTAATATTCAAAGTGCAGAAAGATGTTCTTATGCGACAAAATTCTTATTTATGTGGGTAAAGGCAATGGCTGATTATTATAAAGTATATTCCGATTCGAAACCTTTGAGAGAAAAATTAATTTAAATGAAAAAAAATGTTGAAGAAAAAACATAGGAATTATTAATTAAAAAAGATGCTTTATAAAAAATTAATGAGTAAATTTAACTTCTTTAGTTTGATTTTGATTAAAAAATGATACAAAAAAATAATTTTACCTAATAGATTATACTATGCTAATAAAAATTGTAAAGAGCTTAAAAATTAATAGAATGTCTTCATGAAGAAAAATTAAGATGGGCGTCAGATATTTCCAAATTGTAAAAAAAAATCAAGCAAACAATACCTTTATCACTATTCTCATCTGCAAAAATAACCTATAATGGTCCTTTTACATAAAAATATCGCCAAAGATTATCAGAAAAAATCCAAAAAATAATATTAAAATAACCTGCTTTCCATAACGTATAAAAAGACTAATTTGATATTTAAATATTTCTATCGAGTTCTTTGAAAATCCAACAAATGCATATGCAAGAACTCCCAAAGGATGAAACATCTATAGAAAACGGAATTATAATGGACAAAACTCCGCGCTGGCCTTTAATAATTGATCCATAAAATCAAGCAAATAAATACATAAGGAATTTATCTCGAGAAAATCCAGAAGGTTTTGAAGTAGCGAAAGTGAACTAAAAAACTCTTTTAAAAGTTTTTGAAACCGCAATTTAAAGCGGAAAATATCTTTTATACGAAAATATAGGCTTAGATGATTTAGAAACTGCCTTAGAGTCAGTTTTTGTGAAAAATATAAGTGAATTTGGAAATAAAATGATAATTAACATAGGAAATAAAACACTGGAGTATATGGATTCTTTCCGACTTTTTATTACTTCTTGTTTACCAAATCCTAATTTTCCTCCAGAATACTATGTCAAATTTACAGTTATTAATTTCGCAGTTACTCCTTATGGTTTAGAGGAATAATTGCTAGCATAAATTGTTAGTTTAGAAAATCCAGATCTCGAAGAAATGAAGATTGTAATAGTAAAAAAAAATGCAAAAGAAGAAAATGACTTATTAAAAATTGAAGATTAGATTTTAAAATGCTTATCCGATATAAAAGATATAAACGAAATTTTAAAAGATGAAAACCTTATAATATAATTGTAATCTTCTAAAATGTTCGCATAAGAAATAAACGAAAGAGTAACACAAAGTAAAATTTATGAAAAATAAATAGATGAATCAAGAGAAAAATACCGAATTTTTTCACACAGAGCTCAAATTTTATTCTTTACAATTATTGAATTTTCAATAATAGACCCAATGTATAATTATTCTCTTTAATGGTTTAATAATTTATTCATTTTATCAGTCAAAACATGTATTTAAGATTCTAAATTTTAAAAATTAAATGAATTCTTTACTCTTAAATTATATGAAAATATATCCATCTCTTTATTCTAAAAACATAGGTTGCTATTTTCTTTTATTTTAGCTGTAAAACTGAACTAAATCCCTGATTAAGAATTAAGATTTTTCCTTACAAAATCTCCTTCTTCCATTTCTTCTTTTAATTCAAGCCAATAACTAAATATCCCTGAAAATCCTTCATCTGAACATAATTATTTTATCTCAAAAAATATATGGACTTCCTTGTATTTCTACTTGAAAGAATTCGAAAAAGAAATTGAAAGCTCTAAATTTAATATCAAATATCATTTCATAGATTAAATTGAAAAATATAAAAGCCTATTTTTATCCCGAAACGACGAACTTTCTGATAGTCTATCTTTCTTATCTTTAACAACTTTTCAAAAACTAATTCTTTTAAAAGGCTTTCATCCCGAAAAAGGAATAAAATGCATTTAATCTTTTATATATTAAACACTAGGTTCAGAATATATAAAATCTCCTCCTTTAGACTTATAAAAAATATGTAGAGACTCCACGAACATAACTCCTTTAATATTCGTATTATCTCCTGGATCTGACCCTTTAATTCATTTCAAAAAATTATCCGAAAATGAAAAAATGTTAAAGAAAACAGCCTACATATCTCTAGGCTAAGGCCAAGGTCCAAAAGCTGAAAAACTTATAAAAGAATATGTATAAAAAGGAGGTTGGATAATGCTACAAAACTGTCATTTATGTTAATCTTGGATGCATAATTTATCCCTAATATGCCAAGAATTAAACGAAAATACAAACAAAGATTTCCGTTTATGGTTGACATCGATGCCTTCTGCTGATTTTCCAATACAAATTTTACAAAACAGTATTAAAATTACCATGGAGCCTCCTTAAACTGTCCGTGAGAATCTTGTGAATACATTTTTTCAAATTAAAGATTTATAAACCTACGACTCCCTTTCCAAATACTAACAAAAATTAATTTTTTCCTTTTCCCTTTTTCATTCTGTTATCCAAGAAAGGAAAAGATTTGGATCTATAGGATGGAATCTTCAATACGAATTTACAAATGAAGACCTTAGTGTATGTTTGAAATAACTTAATTTTATATTCTAACAAAAATATGATATTATTCCTCTAAAAGTGCTCATTTTTTTAGGCGCAGAAATTAATTACGGAGGAAGAGTGACAGATAATAATGATTTGAAGCTAATAAACTAAATACTAACAGATTATATAGAAAACGAAGAAGAGTTTTCATTAAATTCTAAATAAGAAGTTCTCGATTTTATTTAATAAATGCCCATAAATACTACCCCTGAATTCTTTGGACTACATTCAAATGCTGAAATTAACAATTCATTAGAAAATCTCCGCTTTTTATTAGAAAATGCACTCCTTTTATAACCCTCTTATTAATATTAAGAAGAAAATTCCTCCGTAAACTACTTCTAATAAAATATGTTATCATTAATAGAACATTACTTAACAAAATTTCCAAATGCATTCAATATTTCTTAAATTAAATTGACTTTTCCTCTATCCTATACAGAATCATTGAATACTTTTTTAATATAAGAATTAAATAAATATAATACTTTAATTTTATTAATATAAGATACTTTATTATAACTAAAACTCGCACTTTAAGGTTTTTGCGATTTTTCCGAAAAACTAGAAAACATACAAAATGCTATTTTTAATAATTTTGTACCTCAAATATGGAAAGAAAAATCATTTGTATCACTAAAATCATTACCAAATTGGTTTTTCGATTTAAAACAAAGAATTATTTTTTCCTTAAATGGATTGAATTATAAAAAGCACCTTCCCCAATTTGGATTTCATCATTCTTTTTCCCTTAAGGTTTTTTAACTGCTACTATGTAAAACTTCTCAAGAAAAAATTCAGTTCCTATTGATAAATTAACATTCAGGCATTAAATTATTGATCCTTAATAAAATATTTATTAAACATAAGATGGAGCTTTTATTTATGGTATGTTTCTTGAAGGAGCAAAATGGGATACTAATTTAAAAACTCTAAGCTAATCTAATGAAAAAGAACTATTTGTAGAATTTCCTGTTGTTCTTTTATAACCTTGCATAAATGATGAAGAAGAAAATCAAATAAAAAACTTTTATCTAATTTTTATTTATGTCCTGTTTATAAAACTGTTTAAAGACAAGGATAACTTACTAGTACAGGACATTCAAGTAATTATGTTATGGATTTATATATTCCTATAATAGAAAGTAGCGGTGTATGGATAAAAGCTGGAGTAGCTTTACATTTAAGTCTAAGAAATTGAAATAAATGAAGAATAAATTTACTATATAATTAATATAATTTGAATTATATAATATTGATTTATATTATTTTTTAAATAGAAAAATTAAATATATTTAATATTTATATATGTAAATATATAAAAAATATATATATATTTTAATCTAATTATATTTTATATATATATATAAATATACATTTTTCCAATAAAATTTTTATAAACAAATTTTATTTATGAGTGCAGTTGAGTAAAATAAATAAAAATAAATTAATCTAATTTAATAAAAAGATTAGTATTGTTAAAATTGCAAAAATTAATGCAAACAAAAGAACAAATGTTATAAGAATAAGAATCTAGATTAAATAAATTAATAAAATTAACTGAAGAACATTGCAATTTAATTTAAAAGCAAAAAAAACGAAAATAACTTGAATAAGCAAAATAAAAAAAGATACAATAATTAAAATAAAGGCAAAAAGAATATTTTTAACAAATAAAGTTAATTGAAAACAATTCAAATACGATAAATGAAAGATAAAAATAAATTAAACTAGATTAAGAAAAACTAAATGAAATTTCAAATAAATGTGCTGAAAGACAAAAAAAAGTAGATCTTTTATAAACAGTTATATTATCTAAAAAACGATTATCATGTTATTAATTATGTACTATATTTTTTAATGAATATTTATCAGCTTTTATATTTCTTAATGGAGTTCCTAAAATATTTACTAATTATGAATCAATTACAAGTAAATACATTTTTTTTTTTTAATATATATTTTATATTAATCAATCTTATATATTATATATCTATATTTTTATTGTTTGCAATATTATAAAGATTAAAAGGTTTTGAAGAAAAAATTAGTGCAGGTTTAGGTTATTATGCTTTACTTGTTGATTAATTGGCACTTATTCATGATATTAATTTGAGAAATAAGATTATTTTTAAAGGTTCTAGAACTTAAATACAAAGAGAGGATTCAGTGTAATTATATTATTATTTTTTATATATATATATTATTTTAAAGATTATTAAATTTATATATTTAGAAAAAAGAAGATGCTATAAAGCTTGATTAAGCTTAAAGAATTTTTATTTTAGATATTTATTAAATATTTGATGCCCTTAACTTTGATAAAAGTTATAAAAAATCAGATATTTTGTATTTATTAAGTATTATTTGCCAATACTTATATTCAGGAGAATTAAATGAAAAAAACGATTTTTGAAAAAAATAAAATAAACAAAAAATATATAAATACACGCTTTTTAATAGTATATCGTAAAATAAAGCTAAATATTTTATTACAAAAAAAATAATAAAAAAAACTAAAATATTATTAATGGAATAAAAAAATATAAAAGTCTATATAAATTCTTTTATATTAAAAATTAAATAAATACAAATATAAAAAGAATTAATTTTTAAACAAAAATTAAGAAATTTTAATAATAAACATTTTCCGCCACAGCCGAGATATGGCATATTATCCTTTTTAAAATTCATAAAGAATTATAATGGGAAACTTCAAATAAAATAAACATAATATAAGCATCCACTTTTTTTTTAATTATTAGCCAAAATTATTGTATATATAATTTCAATATCATAATTATATAAAACATTATGATGAACTTTTATTATCACTAAATCAAATCGAAAAAAAAGCGTAAGATTTATAAATAACAAGACATCAATTAATAAATAAAAGATTTACAAATATATGAAAATCCGATTAAAATCTCTCAATAATATAAATTTATAATATGGAAACAACTAATATATTAAAGCTTTGTAGATTAATTAAAGAGGAGGGATAAGTTAAAATTTTCTTGATATCTTTTCACAATTACAAAAGAACGTACATTTTAATTTTATGATAGAATACAAGGTTCATCTAAATCAGTTTTCGTTAAGGTAAAGACTATGAGTAATATTTAATAAAGTAACTAAAATTTTTTGACACATTTGGTACATAAAGATATCGATTTCCATTTCAAATTTACCGATAAAATTTAAAAATTATCAAATTAATTAAATGAAGCAGGTGAAATAATACATTATTAAACATTAGAAACACATATATTAATAATTATAAAAGTTCAAATTTTATAAATAAAATAAAAATATTCATATATAGAGTTTTTAAGAAACTATATATATACTAAATATTAAATATATTTAGAATTTTGTCAGATTTCCTTATTAGTTTTTCTTAGATATTTAAATTTAAATATAATGATATATATGATTATTTTTAATAAATAAAAACTAAACATTTAATAATCTTTATATATACACTAGATATATCAAATTTTTATTTATATTTAATTAAATAAATTTAATTTTGCATTTAATATATTATAAATACATATAGAATCTCAAGTACTTATTAAAAAAAAAAAAATTAAAAAGATATATAAATATCTTTAATAACTTTTTTGATTTCTCTGGATATATTTTTAAATTTTTTGTATAACCTAAATCCGGGACATTAAAAATATAATAAACATAATTTAGTATGATTTCATATATATATATATTGAAAAAAAAAAATATTTTTTAAATAATATATTATAATTATTTTAATAAATAATTTCATATTTAATTGTAATATGTATTCATTAATCTTCTAAATATATTAGAATTTGAAAATATAAAATAGTTTTTATTATTAAAATAAAAATATACAAGTATTTCTTACTTTAATTAAAAGAAATTCTTTTAATTTTTTATATTAAGTTCCATATTTTTAAATCTAAAATTGACATATATCTACAAAATTTATAATAAATTACATATTTTTAGCAAAAATAATAAATAAATATTATTATAATAAAATGTAAAATCATTAGAATAATATTATTAAATTTTTAATAATAAATATATTTAGTAAATTAATTAATCTTTTTAAATTTATATTATTAATCATATAGATACCTGAATTTAAAATATAAGATTTTATATAATATTTAATTTTATATTAAATTTTAAATATACATAGAATATTTGTTTTTGTTTTCATTAAATCTTAAAAATATAATTATATTTAATCTCTTTATAATTTACTTACATTTAAAAAAAATACAATAGTATTTAAGTATGTATTATATTTAATTTTTTTAAAAATTAAAAAAAATAATTAAAGTTTTTAATTTAATTATAATTGCTTATTACATTTCTTTTAAAGAAAATAATAAATTCTAATAAAAATATAATATTAATTTTAAATAAATATTGTTTAGGAATTTAAATTTATAAAGGTTATGAATACTGTAAAAATCTGCTCTAATAATAAAATAATTTATGTATATTAGAAATTAAATAAAAAAATATAAACAAATAAGTTACAAAACATTATCTAAAAATAATAATTATGTATAAAATATAATATAATACATAAATTAAATATGTTTTCTATATTTATCATTACAATATATTTAAATTATAAAAATTAAAAGATAATTATTAAATAAATGCAATTTTTTTTAGCAGTAAAATTATTTAAAAAAAAAATTATAATTATAGAAATAATAATAAAATATAAAATAATTATAAACAGTTAAAAAAAAAAAATTAATATAAAAAAAATAAAATAAAAATGATTAATTAAATTATATTAATATAAAATAAAAAATATAGTTAAATAATACGATATTATATTATATATATATATATATAAATATATATATATATATTTATATATTTTTAATGTATTATATAATTTAAAAATTCTTTTTTCATTTTTTAATAAATAAAATAGTAAAAAAAAATATAATTTTATATAATTATAAATATATTTAGGAATAAATATAAATATTTTTTTGTTCTATTTTATTATACATAAATATTTTTGATATTTTTATATTTATGTTTTTATTTTCTATTTAATTTAGAATAATTACGTCTGGGTCATGAGGTGTATATAATACGACTCACTTTTTATAGCACTTGTCAAGTCTTATGTGATGATTATATACCATTCATTTTCCTATGTAAATATTTAACAATTCAAGTCCAAAATTGGTTTTTTATGGTATTCTTTTCGATTAGGACATATCTATTTTGAAATTAATTCATATACTATTAAAAATTTATGTCATTACTCAAACAAAACAAAAAAATCCAAATTATATTTGAATTTAGATGAGTTCAAATTACATTAATATTTAATATTATATGTCTCAGAATCCATAACAATAATATTAAATAGTTTTTAAATCTGATAAAGTTTCTAATAATAAATTAGTTAGCCATTAATGATATATGTCTTTGAGAATAATAAATATTATTAAATAAATTATAATTTGCTAAATAAAAAATAATTAAAAATTATATGAAAATATAATTTATAAGTTTATAATATTTATTATAAATTTTATTATTTTTAATTTTTAACACTTATGAAATGTTCTTCTTGTATGCTTATATTTTTGAAATAATTTAGTATTATATCTTTTTGCAAACAATAATTTTAAAATCCTTAAAATAAAATTAATATAAAAACAAATTAAATTAATTTATATATATATATTAAAAAAAAAAAAAAAAAAAGAATATTAATTATTAGCAAAATAAACATTAATATAATTTTTCAAAATTATAAATATGTTTCTTATTTAAATAAATAAAACTTTAAATGCTTAATTAAATATTTAAATTTATTTTATCTATTTTTAATTTTTTAATTTATTATTTTGAAGTTACTTTATATATACTTTTAATTATTAAGCTCATAATCAAATATTATATATATTAATCTAAATACTATTTACTTTTGTTTTTAACTGCTTTTAATTTATTAACTATTTTTATATTGATACCAAGTTAATATTTAGTCATTTAAACTTTTAATTTAACTCTTAAAAACTGTTTTTATTTATTTATTTTAAATTAAACCTTTTTTAATAATACTTTAAAATTGAAAATATAAAATATTTGTTAATTGTTTAATAAAAATTATACTAAAACCTTTAGTATATTATTAAAAATATATTTTTTTTTTATGTTTAACAAATATAAGTTGCTTAATTTATTATTAATTAATTTTTAGCAACGAAAATTATAATTAAAATATGTTTATTATTATTTGAGCTTCGTTTTAATTATAATCTAATTAATATTTGTAAAAATTAAGTAAATTATTAAGGTGATTATAAAATTATTAAAATTTTTTTATTTTTTTATTAAAAAATATTAAACATATAAAACATAATAAGAAAAAAAAAAAAAAAAAGAATTAATGATAGTAAGATAATTATTATATATCGAAATAATTTTATAATTAAAATTATTTAAAATAATTACAAAAATAGGATCACTTTAGAACTTAATCAATGTTTAAAAATAATAAGTTTTATATTAAAGTAAAACAAATAAAAAAAATATAAAATAGTATTATTAAATAATAAATTAAAATTATATTTAATTTTGTTTGATTGAAAAAAAAAAAATATATAAATATCAGTTAAAAAAATAATTTATAATAAATAAAAATTATATAATATAAAAAGAAAAAATAACCAACAAAAATAAAATTAATAAAAATAAATAAAAAAATAAATAAAAAGAAACAAAAAATGATATAAAAACAAAAAAGACAAAAGCAAAATCAAGAAATCGAAGTCTAAGAAAAAGATCAAATATAAATAGCTTATTAAACAATACAAGAAATTCCAAGACGCGTATTATCTCAAAACAATAATTTATTTAACTAAAAGCTTATAATGTTAAATCTTTAACATTAATCTATTTAATAACCTATATATTAAGTGCCTTAATCAAAAAAGCACCTCACAAATCGAAAAAATCATCTAAACAAAGATTTAGAAATTGAAAATAAAGAAAACTCTTTAAATAGTGAAAAAATAAAAAACAAAGGTAGCACAAACAATTTAAAGCGTCATTAAAATAATAATTCATAAAGCTCTGACAAAAAAACAGAAGAATTCGTATCTTCGATTGTCAAGAAGTTTAAATAATCTCAAATCAATTTAAATGAAAATGATTCTTAGAAGATAGCTAGAAAAAATATAAATAAAGATTATTCGTTAGATATAATAAATAATTTAAAAAAAATACCATTTCCATAAAATTGTCTAAAAAATCATAAAATTCCTCCCATTCTAAGAGCTAAAATGGTTGATTGGTTAATTGAAGTTATGAAATCTTATAAATTTGATGAAGAAACTTATTTTTTGGCTATATAAATTATGGATGACTTTCTTTATAAATCTATAAAGTATTTTATTTTATAGACAATATATAAATATATATAAATATATATATATATATATATACATTTATATATATTTTTATTTATATATATAAAGGTCTAAAGAGTTACATGATGTTCATATTATTGGTGTAACTTGTATTTTAATTGCTTCAAAATATGAAGAAATAATTCCTATAAAATTAAAAGTATTATAAGAAAAAATAGCCCATAATAAAATGAATGATGAATAAATTAGAAATACAGAATCAGAAATTTTAAATTGTTTAAATTTTAAAATAATTAAAAGTTCTCCTTATAATTTAACTATGTGGATACTAAGTTTTTTAAATTTTTAAGAAAAAATGTCGACTAAAATGTTTGCTTATTGTTAAAAAATGTGTATTTATTTTTTTAAAATGGTATTATATTAATATGAATATATGAAAAATGCTAATATTATTAGTATTTCAAGTTCAATAGTTTATATTGTATTTTAACTAATTTAATAAATTGATCATGAATTTAGCTCCTAAGATAATGTATTATTTTTTTTTAAAAAAAAAAAAATTTATATTTAATATATGTAAGATATAAATATTTTGTAATGTTTTGCAAGTAAAAATAGAAGATTTTAAAAATTGTATTTAAAAAACAATAAATTTAATAAAAAGTTTTGATGAAATGTTTCCAAACCTAACAAATCTTAAAAAATTTCATGAATTTGAAAACAATTAATTAACAAAAGATATTATCAAAAATATAAAAATTAATTGAAATAAGATTAAATAGATATAAACTTAATATAAAAAAAAATTAAAATAATATATAAATTAAATATATATATATATATATATATATATATTTATATATATTTTTAATATTTTTATTATTTTTTTTATATTTTCTTTTTGTCCTAAAAAAATATTAAATAATATATTTTTATACTTTATACATTTTTTTTTATTTAGTTATAATTATTTAAACATATTATTATTTTCTTTTTTTATTACAATTTTTTATTTTTGTTTCTTTATTATTATTTTCAATATATATTTAAGATAAATTTTTCTTTTTGTTATATATATAATTATTAGGAATTTTATTTTAGAAAATTTGTATTATTTTTATTAAAAAATTACATTATAAAAATAATTTTATTTTTAATATAAAATAATATAAATTTATCTTTTAAAAATTTATAATAAATAAATAATTTTTATATAATAATTGCTATAAAATATTATAAAAATAATTATTGTAAATATTATATAATATTTTATTTTAATTATCTTTTATTTTTATAAGTAATGTTTTAAAAAATATATAATTTATTTTATTGTATAATAATTAAATTATAAGAATAAAATATTACTTTATTTTAAAATATAATAAAATAATATATTTTGATATTAATATTTAACAAATATTGCATTTTATCATAAAAATAAGTATATATAAAATACAAAAAAAAAATTATGATCTGGAAAAATATTTTAAAATAAATAAAATTCTTTTAATTTAAAATAAAAAAGAATGAAGTTAAACAAAAAGTAAATTTTATGTGCATAAAAATAAAATAAAATATATATATATATATAAATTAAAATTAGATAAATAGATAAATAAAAATTATATATTTTATGCATTAAAAGTAAAATAAAATTATATATATAAATAATTAATTTAAATAAAAAAATTAAACAAGAAATAAAATTATAAAATATTAAAATCTAAATATTTTATAAAAAAATATAGTAAAATATATAAAAAAAACATAAATAAAAAAATAAATAAATATATAAATAAATAAATAATTAATAAATATTTATAAATATTAATAATTATTTTTTATATAAATAAATAAAATGAATAATTTTACCAATTTTTAACATCAAAACTTTTAACAAAATTTAGATAATTTAGTGAAAAGTTTTGCCCTTTTTATTTTAAATGTGATTCTTTTGTTTAGAATAAAGT